>NW_011967061.1:0-2303 GCF_000949405.1 Vollenhovia emeryi
CAAAGTTAAATTAACACCGCATTTCATTAGGCTCGCCCGTTATCCGTAAAATATGTATAAAACTGGGGAGCGTAACTCACTTTATGAAAATGTAATTAAGCGAGTTTGCATTTTGCAAATTCACTCGTCGCGTCGGTCCGTTTGCTAAACGCGCGCGCGGCAATATCTGATTAACTTTACGATAACAGGACAGTAATGGCACACATCATTAATTTCTATTTCCGATTTGCACTTTGCGAGATTTAAATGGGCTCCATCAGAATCAACCTCCCCGATATAATATTAACATGAAACATTTACGAGCCTATAACCAGATTCCGGCGCGTTCGTCTGGAACGTTTATGCAAAGCGCGGAGCGAAGTAACGCGAGATAAATTCGATCGCGATAAAGAGATCAGCGATGCGATTGCCGGTCCGGCAGCTGACGGGTCGTTGCAACCGGAAAGCTGACCGTAATCCCTTTCCCTCCCTGGAAAAGTGGAACAACAGCCTTTTGTATATCCTTGCCCGCGAATATCGGTAAAGTTTAACTTTCACGTTTATCGAAGAAATATCTTATGGACCTCAATGGGTTGAGAAGGATCGTTAAACGGTGGATGTAAATCCTATCGATTCAAAAATTCTTCCGCGTGGTCGATCCGTAGATCGACGGAATTGAAGACTCGAAGGTACAAGCCGTTTACTCGTGGACGTAATTCGCGGGATGTATTCCGGGATGTTAAATGCGTCGAGAAGCGATTTCTATCGACTGATTCGTGAACATCTCTCCCCGTCGTCTCTCTCCTCCGGTTCTTCTTCCTCTCCCGCCGGCGCGACGGTCCAGAGCTCCCGTAGACCGGGCTAGTCGTCAACCCCGTCCCCATCGGTGGAGAGAGGCTATTTTTGTAAAGGCCTATATTTAGCCGAAACTTATTCCAAGAGCAGACCCCGCTGCATCGGGTCACCGGACGAAATCGCGCGCGCGGGGCGGCCGCGCCTCTGTTTTGTGTGTATAAATGCGATCTCGCCGGCGAACGCGCGTCGTGTCCAGAAAAAGGAGGACCCCGCCGTTGCGGCACGCACCGGCAACCCGGCTGGTGCATCCGCAGAGTGCATCCACCCTCGACATTCGTCTCGCGAAATTCTCGCGACGCACCGCCCGCCCGCCCGCCGCTCCAATATGCGAGGGCATTTATTTGGAGTAGCAGAAACCGCTCGGATTATACAAAAGTACCGCCGGAATAAAGCGCAGTCCCGTTTACCGAGAGAAACCGCGGATAAGAAGAGGACGAAAAACCATGAGAAATATACAGGTATACGTAGAGTCGTTTTTACAGGGAAACTTTTCGATTTAACGTGTTTGAACGTTGGCGAGATATTCGATATTGCAAATTGCGAAATTTCAAACGGCGACGCCGACTCAATTCCACGTGAGAAAAATTAGAACCGCGGGCTCGTCGAGAAATTCGTCCCGATAATGCATCCTGCAAGAGCGTATCCAGTTGACGATTTTGCGAGATGCAACTTTGATTTGCCGTAATAGACGTGTAGTTGGGAGATAGGAGTGTCGCCTCGCGAGATGATGTAAAACATATACCGGCCGCAATTTCAAGTTGCATCTCTTCGAATACGCGGAGCGAGATGGAATGCATAATGCGACTCGTGCGCGTTCAACAGAAGTATCTGCATCTAATCGAGATACGCAACGTGTACTATGCCGGATGGATTTGGAATTTCGCTACGGTGTAAGAATCTCATAAATTATTCCTCGAGAGGATTTTAGTCTCGCGACAGCCTCCCCGGGTCGAAATGTTGGCTCTATGTTGAACCTTTAATTCTATTATATATGCACTGAACAAAAATCTGATAGATTCAACCGGTCGTCTGTTAGAAAATGGACGAATCTGAATTCATTTAGGATTCACCAGATGTGTAGTGAAGTCTAGCAAACTTCTGGTTATAAAATATCGAGCCCTATATCGTGCTAACTAGGAATTCTGTTTGGTTCAGCCAAAATACATTCTGTCACACATGTCTTGTTGATACAATGAAAGCATTTTTCTCAGTGTAAGACCTAAGGCAATAAAAGAGGTCGAACTGCTAGTACAAAATTTACTCCTACTTTAAAACTGATACCGTCGGAAATTTCTACTTTTGCCAATTCAGCATTAAAGCAGGTCCTTTTAAGTAGGAGCTAAAGTAAATTTTTAGAATTAAAGATTCAAGGGAGGAGTAAAAAAAGATGTCATCACAGCAGGTTATTGCTGGTCTATGTAGGTGTATCGATCAGCTAAGTAGGTGAGTTATCCTTAAAAGTGTCAAAA
>NW_011967061.1:5672-23082 GCF_000949405.1 Vollenhovia emeryi
CAGCTCGGCATGTTACGTCGCTCGCACGTGCGCTCCCGTTCCGCGCTTTTATCGGTAACAAATCGGTCCGCCGAGCGCCTGTCTCCCGCGCGGAAAGGGCTGAAGGGACGGCCGGCGGGATTGGCCTGAGTGGCGTTTCCGAGTGCGGAAAGAAACAAGAGCGAGTAATTGAACGGGGCGACGACACGGCGCCAGGACCCAGTGACGTATCGAGACCGCGACTAGGGTCTCGGTAGGCTTCCGCCGGGCTGCGAAACCGGTTAGGAATGTCTCTCGCGCGCGGTGCACTCGAGCACGAAGGGACTGTAAAACTTTCGCGTGCCCGTTAAATAAACATTTGCCCAAACTCGATTTTTTGCAAATTAAAAATTTATTTTCCCGAGTTTTGTACAGACCGGGTTGAGACCCCGTTCCCTTTAAACTCCGAGGGATTTAATCTCTCAAATTTTCCGAGGCGCGCCCTTTAAACTGAAATTTAAATCTTCCGAATTTAATTTCGTCGACTCTGAGATTTATCCTCTCGCAGATTGGACGGTGCGTTGTTGCATCTTTCAATTACACTTCGCACATTTTTTTTTTCGCCCTTATTTCTTCCTACACAGACGTTATAACACCGTGCGTGTCGGGATCGATTCCGTTCTACTTTTCAATCTCGTTACCTCTTCGCAACCAAGGCATCTCTCGGGAGAGACATTCATCGCGGCAAGACAATGAGCGCAACGATTAATCGACGCCTGATGACGATGACGGCAACATATCGGCAGCTGCGAAACACAATTTTCGGCCTTCGCGGAGGCATCTTTCCTTGCTCTTTTCGCGAACGGCGCTCTATTGTCCGTGTGTATTAATGCGTTTTCGATAATCAGTGATTTACGCCGCCGCTACGCCGCGCCGCGCCGCGCAATTAAATGAATTCACGGATCGAGGCGATCCATCGATCATGCCGCCGCGGGCACGCCGTGCTTTTTCCGCGCGCCATCGAAAATTATCTCGTACGCATCGCGTCGCGCGCTGATTTATCGCGCAATAAATGAAGGGCGATAAAATTCGCGATTTTATTTCGATTATATCGTATCGCGACACCGAACCGATTAACTCGTGCGGATCCACCCCGTGTATTTCAACAGTGAAATTATTGAGCAACGACATATCGCCAATGGATGAACGGATGTAATTACAGCCCGCCCGATAAATGAAAATTCCGCGATCATTTCGAAAAGAGACGGAGTATATCGATATATGAAATAACATTTTATACCGAGCGCGTGAGGGACTGTTTTGTTTGCACAGGCGTCCCTTTCTCTCGCGTCCCAGCGAAATTTTTATTATTACACTATCGCACAATTTTTACTTTCGCACTTGTACTGCAGATTCCTCTTATTTCCGTACTCCAGCCGTACAGAATTTTCATTTTTGTACCGGCGAGTTAAGTTTTTATCTTTTATATTAACATTTTACTTCCGCACTCGGACAGAATTTTTATTTTTATGCCGGCACAAATTTTATTTTTACACCGACGCGAGAGCTTTGCAGATATACGTACTTGCGCGAAATTCTTATCTTTATTTCCATTCGGGATAAAAAAAAGGTAGAAAAATATTACTGTTATCGCGCTCAAAGCACGCCGACGTAACAAGATCATTTTTGCCTTTGTGCCGTGAAAATATTCTTAATAAAACGCATGTGAATAACGGAGCTACGTACTTAATCGCAGAGAGAAAAAAAAGGGGGAGCGAGATATCCGCGCTCTCAGGTTTTTATTTGTTAATGTACTCAGATAATCCAATTATTTTTGCCGCGGCCGGAGGAAAAACGAAACGCGGGATGAGTTCGCGCAACAACGGCCGGAAATGGAATGCTTAACTGTTCCCTGGAAGCTAAGCCTTGCATCACGCGTGTAACAAACAACTGCGTGCGACTGCACACCACCTGCCAATTACATACCTACGTAAGAGATATAAATGTAACCCGGTAATCACTTCTTACTACAATCTTAATGTCATTCGCGCACTCGCACTTAACGCGATTCTCAAATGGAGAGACGACAAAAGCAGACGTGTACCGCGCGCGATTGGATATATTTGATCACTTTAGGCCCGGTTGCACCAACGTCATGGAACTTTAACTTCGGCTTAATTCACTCTTCGTCTCTTTCGAACTGCTTCCCTCAGGAAGGGACAAAGAATTAAGCTGAGGTTAAAGTTAAACGAAGTTGGTGCAACCGTACCTTAATTTCTTACTAGTTCTTTTTAATAGAAGGAATTTTTCGATCGTGTAAGATTACGACAAAAGGACAAAAGTTTCAAACCTATTCAAGGCATCGGCTAGAATAAATTCTATAATAGAATGGACGATGTAATGGCAACAAAATTTCGCATTGCAGCAAAAGCAAACTTGATCAATTTCGACATACCTATGTGACACATACGTAAAGCACAGTCAAATGTCATTAGTTGTCGATTTACTTAATTAGTTTATAATAGCGCAGTAAATAAACGTGGCGTTTAGCAATATGGTAAAGAGCATCTCACGCCACAGATATTTATAAAATGACGAAAAAGTAGGGGCGAGCCTAAGTACAAATTCCATTCGCAACTTCAAAAACTTCCCACATTGCCTTATATTTATGCTTTAATAAAAGTTAATCTGACTATTAAAGTATCGTGCAACGAAGGAACAGGTTTGGAAGGTATCTCTCGCGATGGCTCATTCGTCTGACCCGCATACCTTAAACGTATTCGTGTCTTCGAATGTCATTAAGGCGCGATTACACGTCTCGAGAGATTGCCGTCGCGAAGAAAGCTACGGTGCAAAAGAAGACAAAGGAGGAGGGAATAATCGAGTGCCTCTGTTAGAGGAGATTGCAATCGATAGGGGAAAAAAAGGAGAATGGCGTCGATGTCGCGAGATCGTCACTTGCGCGCATAACAAAGCGAAGAACACGAGATGCGCGGAAAATGTTAACTGATAAAAAACATAAACGATACTTAAGGGGATGCTGGAGTGGTTTGATTTACCGACAGAGTCGGATACCGTTTTTGCGTTTGTAAATCTTATTATTTGCATTTATGTACAAACTAATACCAGACCCAAGTGTAGAATGCATAGTTGAACATTTTCATATAAAAAACATTAAGATTTGAAGTCTAATTCGTATCACATTATGTATTACAAATATTGCAATACATAATGCGATACGAATTAGACTTCAAACCTCAATGTTTTTTATATGAAAATGTTCTACTTTGCATTCTACACTTGGGTCTGGTATTAGTTTGTACATAAATGCTACATAATTATTTTCATTTGTATCTATAATATGACATATTGAGGTTACGTTTCTTTACAAACCTCCAAAAACTGTATGCGACTCTGTCGGTAAATCAAACCACTCCAGCATCCCCTTAAGACGTGGAGTTCCAAGCTTTGAAAATATCCACACAAAAGGATTGTACGTATACGAAAACCGGGTAGAATACGAATAATAAAATTCCAAGGGGTACGCGCTGTCGTCGTACACTTTGAGAGAACCGATTCTGCTCTTCTTTCAAATCGCGACGCCTTAATCGCCGTTCATAAAGTTTCTGCGAGAAAATTTGGGCTTAAGCGTATCTAACTTTCGCCCGTAACCTCGTTATAGGACTTTGCAAGAGCCATTTTCGGATGCGGATACACGTGCAAAGGGCAGAATTATTCGGCGCGAAACTACATCCCGGCTGCATAAAACTGCCTTCAAGTTTTCGCATGTGAGCTCCCGAAGATTTATCCGTATAAACAAGTTTCTCCTCTTCAGCGCGGCGGAAATCAAATTTGGAATGAGTAAAGTTTATGAATGGAATCTGATTATAGACACGATAAACCGGAGTAACTTCGTTCCCTTTTGAATTAAATGCCGCGTTATCCAGTTTCGTTGCAATTTTATCGTTATTTAACTTAGTCAAGAGCAATTCTAAGATAAGGTTCTAGGGAAAAAATTCCAATTTCACTCTCGCACGATTACATTAAGTGTTATAATCCTCCTTATTTTTGTATTATTTTAAATTGAAGCGTTATTCCCTCGGAGAATAAATTGCAGTATTATTGTTACTCAAATTATGGAGAAATTCCTATGTCCTTTCAAAAGATGAGATCTAGCTTTAAAGAAAACAGTTGAAAATTTTCATAATGGTTGTGGACAAATTAGTACTTGTAAAATATTTTACAGCGAGTGGCGATGAACAATTACTCGATATACAGTTCAATAATTTTACAGTAAAATTTATCGTTTGAAACTAATGCAGCTGGAGCATGGCTGTAAAAAGACTGGGGTCAAGCTGAAGCGTGAATGGAAAAGGACAGAGGACAAGCTTCTCTTTCTGTTAGGAAATTACAAAGTTTTGCCGGACAGCCGTCACAACTTTGCAGTGTTTTGCAGCCAGCGACTAGCGCGATCCGGAATATCCATCGGGAAAGTTCCGCAATAACAAAGAGCAAGTTATTGGGAAATATTCGAAAGACTCTGCTGCAAAACTGCTGCGACAACAGCGACCAAATGCGAGAAAGAAAGGGAAGAAAAGGAGAAAAAGATTGCGCCTCTATTGTGTTGCGGAACAAAGCTCGACGCGAAAGAAACATAATCGTAAAAAATGGTATAACAAATGAGATATAAAGAACAAAGAGAGCGATATTTACTGATACTTCAAAACTATTAGACAGAGAGAAAAGAAATGCTATTTATTTGCAATATTTATCTGTAAATAAGCTTAAATAAGCTTAAGTCTGTAAATTTTTATACACACGCAGAAACTTTGATAGAGAAAGAGAAATATTTATACGTGTATATAATTTATACATAAATTCTTCAAAAATTATACAAGTAAATGCATAAATATTGTAAAATGCAATTTATATATAAATTACTCCAACTTATCAAACATCTAGAAATTTGCAAACTAGGTTGTTAATTTTTTCGAATCGAAATTTATAGATGGGTATTGGACGTGTATGCGATCTAGCGAGAGATTTACGGTTAAATCGAGATTATTCCATAAAGAATGCAATACCGGAGGAGGTCGAAGGCAGAGACGAAGTGTGCTTTGTGACGGTGAAATGGTAGAGAGGCGATCGAATCGACTCGCCGCCTTCACTTGGAGTTGCGAAATTACACAGTGATTAAAGATCAAGTGTGCGGGAAAGGCACACCGAGAGTCCTTGCAAGGCTGTCACCGAGAAAATAACAAATTCTCAGGGAATTTATCAGGCGATTCTAGAAAGAAAGATGGAATTTAAGATTGGAATAGTGACGTCATTACATCGAGTCGGTTTAACGAGCGAGAGAAATAATGCGTAAAATAAAATTACACGTCAAGATCAAATAAAAACGAATAAAGGGTTCGTTTCTTGTTTTACTACGTGACCCTTTTTAAAACGTCAATAAGTATAGAGTATTAAGATATCTCTTATGTTTCTGCTCGGTATTCTGCATTTTGTAACGCCTCTAATATTTTTTTTATAATTTCTTTATCTTTTCATTATTAAAATTCCTCGGTTATTGTATATAAAAATTTTATCCCACAAGAATTCGCGTGCCAGGGAAGATCGCAGATCGTTCAAGTTGAAGAAATGCAAAAATTGTGATAAAGAACGAAACTTATTTAAATTTGCAGATTCATTAAAAAGCGAATTAACGTTGTCGTGCGAGTACCATACACCCAGCATGATCCCTCGTATTTCAGATACCCTAAACTTTCCTTGTTACATAACATTACCGACTATACGCTCGTATCACCGAAGTCGCCATGTAAGTCTAATCTCAGATAATCAAAGAGACCCGGAGGCGGGCTGGCGTCCTGTCGCAGATTATCGAGCGAGAGAGGGGCAAATGGAAAGTTTGCGGGAATCCTTCGGCGAGAAGCGCTTCGTCGGAACACACTTCGGATCGATCCCCGCCGGTGAGAGACGAGACGACGATGAGATCCCGGCGTATTCGCCGATTGAACGCGACCGATACCACGGACTACGGCCGAACTTCGACCTCTCTGGTTGCTGTTACTCGACTTTCTTTCGGGAAATTCGCCCCAAACAAAATATATAGGGTGTCCCTCGCCAACACGAGGGACGTCGTGTTCTATTCGATATGTATATTTAATAATTATTTAATACATTCTTGTTTGTGTGCATTATGTGAGAAACTTGGAGTATATTTTATATTGATGATATGTGTACGATTCGGAAGCTAAACTCGCGGATAATCTCTTATCTTTGATAACAGCAACTATAATATAAGCTAATTGATATTAAAATAAAATAGCCGCCAAGGTGAAATTATTTGAATGCGAAATTATATTTGAAACAAAGGAAAAAATTTTATCAACACCTTGTATATAAGGAGAGGTTTAATCTACCGCGTGGAAGCTGATACATTCTTGCTACCGCAGGAAGTGCACCGTGTTATATCCTTCAGCAAGAGATGAAGAAAGACGTCAATATGATAAAAATAAAAAGAAAGAGGAGACTAGATCGCGCACATCGCGTTCAGTATCATAGAATATTAGCACCGGTAGGTTTCATTAAACTATAAATTACGCGATAGCGCCTTGATTCAATCCGATTAAATGGCATAATTTTCGCATAATGTGCATAGATATAATAAAATTTTTATTTCTTATCCGAACAAAAATTATTCCAACAATTCAAAGTTATTTTTAAAATTCTCGCTTTATACTCCACGAGTATTGCCTGTCATTTATCTCTGAATCTGTATTACGAAGCTGCATTGTAAGATAAATTCATCTATCGCCTTATCTATCGAAAATCAGAAGAGATCCTCGTGCATCTTTTGTCCTCAGCTAGTTAATAGTGCGTGCATTAAGGCGACCCCGCGATAGATAACATTTACAAACACAAAATGTTTATTATCCGAACGGAGAAAAACAAGAGTTTTAACGTGGCGTTCAATCCTTTTTCGACGTGTCGTTATCTCGTTTTTCCAACAGGCGCGGTTTTCCCGAGGAAGGGGAAAGGGAAATCCCTAAACCGAGACCGTCCGGCGTATATCCCGCAAACGGAACGATTCCTTGACGTCAATGTCACATGCATGGCCTCCAATAAACAATGACGCGAATGCAACAGTTCGCGGAAGATTGCGGTTTGCATCGGCCGCGAAACGCACGTTGTATGCATTAATAAATGTATCGAAACACTTGCAATAACTTCCCTCCTTTACAAAATTCCCCTGCAATTCCTCCCCTACAGAGGCCCCCACCCCCATACAGAGAAATGATCAAACCTGCTAAAGGCTGGCCAGGAAAGTAACGTCGGCGAAATATCGTTCGGGAAAGCAGTGACACGTGCGCGATGAATAAAGTTAAATCCCAGCGCTGGATATCAGGTGTGATCCAATCAATTTCTGTATTTCTCTATCAGAATTAACCGTAGGACGCTCATTGACTCGGATCGGGCGCGCATCGGGCGCGCTTATCGCGGCTCGTTTCGGAGTCCGTAAATATTTGTTTGCCGGAAACGTGATGGAGAGGCGAGGAGAGACGACGACGTTGGGTGTAACGGAGAAGCGAGGACGGCTACACCCTCAATTGCTCGGCTGAAATTGATGGCGCAGCCCGCTTCCCCTGGAGCGTTTTGTTTGCCCCACATGCGCCACGCATACACACGCGCGTATGCGTGCAAACACGTGTGCGATGCACGTGCATACGCGTCTGTGCAACGGCGCCAAGGAGGTCGTCGCCAAGGTGACGTCATCCGCTGCCAAAAATGACGGTTCCTTAATGCCCTCCAGGACTACGTGACCTTTCAGCCCGGTCAATTTAACGAGATTGGATTTTTCATGTGGCACGGTTGAGAGATTTATTTCAATGCCCCACCTAGCGTACATCTTTTATTTTAATCGTACATGCAATCCCTTTCAGGAATTCGAAAAAATTTCGCTGTTAAGAGAATGCTAAAGTCGCTAATATCGCTTTATAAGTAATTGTGGTTAGGCTTCACATGCTGATATTTTTAATTTCTCTTCGTTTTTTATATAAAGTCATGAACCCCCCGCTTTGTTTTTACGCGTACTGTAATCGCGTGAAAGAATTTTGTAATTTTATAAAGCCAAATTCAAATTGCTCACGATTAAAAAATTGAAAATTTCAAATACCAATATCTTTCTCATTAGACTTCTGACCCGAGTGTTTCAAGTATAAAAACGTTCTGCTATGCGGTCCGCAACTTATCCTGGTATTATTTTAGGCGTAAAAACCAATAAAAAGATTCAGCAGCGCAAAAACTATATTCGAATGTGTCGGTAAAACAGACGGAATATTTGCCAAGTTTCTTAATATCGTTTCCTGAAGACTCGTGGGTGACGACAATTCTTTAATATAGTAAACGAAATCCCAAATCTATTTCAGCTTCCGACAATTTTTTAATATAATAGTAAACGAAATCCCAAATCTATTTCCGAATTAATCGCGTACACTATTTTCCTATCAACAACTTAGTCTCTTAGTGGTAAATACTTCATTACAATCCAGAAATTACTCGTCGCGTATCTACGTAACGAATATCGGCGCAAACTTAATCGTTAAACCCTTTGGACTTGGCGCAGCATCATTGTGCTTCTACGTTAAAACTGTCTCATCCCGATGAATCCTAACTGCCCAGGAATGATTCACGAGAGAGAGAATCGGCTTGTCGGCGATCGAGTTATCATTAGAACGTAAATAGAGCTAAGCGAAACGATCCCGTTACTGATAACAAACTCTCCAAAAGGACCGTGGTGAGAGAAAAGCACGAACGCGCGATTCCGGGGTCGGGAAAACGTCACGTACGGCACGAAAAGCATGAGCAAATGAATCACGATATTTTTCACTATGACTATCGTCGGAGCAGCTACCATCACGGTACAGAGGTTCCTTCTTTTAACCGCCCGTCCGTCTGTCCACCTAGCCGGGAATGACTAATGGGGACTCATCGTTAATTGAGATATACGACGACGAGAACAGCTGCGCGATCAGGAGGAGCCGTCGTTTTTTATGGGCTGGCTCCACGGTTGCCAGGATAATCGTCAGGAACGCTTAAAACGCCGGCTTTCAGGAACTCGAGCCAACTTGGCATTCACCGGAATTGTCTGGGTTTCCGTGTACTGTACTGTGCTCGGGTAATTAGCCCGTCTAATTGGAATGTCTTTTTTTTATATTACGGAGGAGCTTGGTAAAAATGCGAAAGAACACGATAGATTTCCTAAATAAAACAAAGAGATGTCCTCTATCTTAATGAGTTATTACGAATAAAACAAAGATATCGCTTCACGGTGTTGTGACTCCGAGTGAATTAAGCATCGTTGAAAACGTATCGTTTAACCCGAGTCGAAATTTTGATACTACTTTGACACTTTTAAGGATAATTTACACCTACTTAGCTGATCTATATACATAGACCAGCAACAACCTACTTTGATGACATTGTATTTTTTTACTCCTCCCTTGAATCTTTAATTCTAAAGATTTACTTTAGCTCCTACTCAAAAGGACCCACTTTAATGCTGAATTCCCGAGTCGAAATTTTGGTACTACTTTGACGCTTTTAAGGATAATTTACACCTAGTTAGCTGACCTATACACCTACATAGACCAGCAGCAACAACCTACTTTGATGACATTGTATTTTTTACTCCTCCCTTGAATCTTTAATTCTAAAAATTTCCTTTAGCTCCTACTCAAAAGGACCCACTTTATCGCTAAATTGGCAAAAGTAGAAATTTTCAACACTGTCAGTTTTAAAGTAGGAGTAAATTTTGTATTAGCAGTTCGACCTCTCTTACTGTCTTAGGTTCTACTCTATAATATAATTAAAGGTTCAACGTAGGGCCAAAATTTCGACTCGGGAAGATGTGTATTTCCCAGGCCGCATTGTCCGCGGAATTTAGCTGCCATTAGACGCTAACGTAACACCTTTTACTTTTAATTAACTTTAACACACTCGGTTTACGGAGTCGCGAAATCGTTTATTGGCCCGACAGAGCCAATAACCCGATTGTGTGCAGCCTCTGTAGTGCAATGCCGTATGAGGGCACGATCGAGGAGTACGTTGGCACGATCTATCGATGGGTGGGGTTGCTCGCTGCCGGCGACGTTCGCCACATGTGTTACTAATTACGGCGTGCCGGTCTCGTCGCGAGGAATCGACGGCGGCTTCGTAAGCGATGCGAGTCACGCCTGTGCACGCACCGCGATCTTACGCACGATCGGCTCGCGATCGAGGGAAAGAAGGAGCGCGCAGGGGGAGAAACGCGACGGGAATCCTGCGAGAATCCGCGCGAAATCGAGTACAGAGGCGCACCGTCGGAAACGGAGGGAAAAATTTCCCCCACCCGCGGAATCCCAAGAAGATCCCAGAGCTTCTAACGACCCGAAAGATCGCGGGCAAGTAGTATCGGAGATGCTAGCGGGAAAAATTCCGCTTGTACGGGATCCTCGGAATTCTCAGTTCCGAGGATTCTCCATCGTTCTGAGGATCAATGTCAAATATTAAACGAGCAGAGCATGAAGGACACGGTCGTTTTCGTAATTGCACCGCATGGCGCCCGGCAATGTACTCTCGCATGAGAACGCGACGACGACAGGAAATTATATCAGCCGGTCAGGGTCGGGCGCCTGATAATTACAAGGAGCCTCGTTTAACGCTTTTCCCTCATTATGCACCGCGACTGACGTGTCGCAAAAATTAACAGCGCGGCAAAGTCAATCCTTGAAGGCCTTTGAGGCTCAACTGTACCCCGCCCAATCAAAGGATCAGTTACAAATACGTTTGCTCAGCTTTGTAAGATATTAATTAATTTATTCGCGCGCATTGAAAATTCTCTCGCACGTCGTGTACTCTCGATTAAATACCTTTACGCCCGTCGCGGCGTCGGCCCGTGAAAGTTAAGAAATAATTTCGCGTTGAGCAAAAAATTTAATTATGTCCCTTTGTCCACTTGTTTGTCAGGGGATCTGCCCTGAAAAATGTTCTCTTTGACCGAGCGTCGAAGTGAAATGTAAAATAAATCGCGAGTCAACTCTGAAAAGGGCTGTAAAAAGAAACGGGTCGCGAGGAGATGACACGATATTCGAGGCATAAATCCACGCGGAAAGTTAATTGAATACCGCGGGCAATTAAATGAACGTCGCTGCGACGAACTCGTCGAACCGTTCGCGACGTGTGTCAACCGCGGCACATCTTGCTTTGCTCGAGAAACGAGAATCGAGAGCGAGCGGGCGCGAGCGTACACGTATATACGCGCGTACACGCGCGCTTCTTGATTGGCGTCTAGACGTGCGTGAACGCAATACGCGTGGGCGTTAATGGCGCTAACTTTTTTCCCTTTTTCCGCGAAGCCGAAGTCGAGTCCTTCGATGAGCGATTATGATTGAATATCGTCGACGACCGAGCACGACGATATGCACCGCACGCACGCACGCACGCACGCACGTTAACGACACACACTTCCAAGAGGCGCTGCGTGTACGCACGCTGGCCGGCGCTTCCTGCAGTTAACGACCTCGATCGCATATAAATGCCCGGCTTAATGGTTTCGAAGTAAGACCGAAGGCCCCCGGCGTTTGATAAAGTACACGCTCTCGAGAGACGAGGCCGGCGCGGTTCAGACCCTCCCTCCCCCCGTCGAAAAAAAAGATTCGTTTCGGAGTAGCAATATGTCAATATCGCGGAATTGGAGCAGTCGATATCTTGGAGGTAGAAATGCCATATATCATTGCGAATATACTTTCTTTTCCTCCCGGCAACTTTGACAGGATAGCAAACGCCGACGTAGGTGAGATCCAGTAAAGTGTGTGGTACAGAATGTGATACGGTAACAAATTATGATACGTTATATATCATAATTTGTTAATGTAACGCGATATATAATATACGAGGGGAAAACCGCTGAGGGCATTGTGGTGTACAGATTTGCGGCATTACTGGGCATTACTAGGCATTTTTCGGGCATTAGTTTGGGCATTAGGTCTGGCTGGGGTATTATAAAGATAAAATAAGATAAAACAAGATAAATAAGATGAAATAAGATAAAGTAATGCCCACTGGGCATTAGTGGGCATTGCACTGAAAAAAATTTCTGGTTGAATATGGCCGAACCAGATAATTCCTGTAGGATTTACCAGAATTCCTGTAGGATTTACCAGAATTTCTGTAGGATTACAGGAATTCTGGTAAATCCTACAGGAATTCTGGTAAATCCTACAGGAATTATCTGGTTCGGCCATATTCAACCAGACATTTTTTTCAGTGTAGTGTAAACATTTTGGTCAGCGGTTTCCCCCTCGATAATATATTACGTAAAACTATGTTGACATCTCGCGTGCAAGATATTGTTATATAAAATATTACGTGTTACCAGCACTATAATCGTGTTTAAAGTATTAAGTTGGATACTTGAAAAAAATATGCGTATAACTTCTATAGGCGTCGCTGTAAACTATCGTGCTTTAACGTGCTTTAGTCTACATTAACGTGGAGCTTGAAGATAGAGGGACAAATATTTGAATAACCTTCCTTCAATTTCTCAAGCGCCTTAATTATTCCGGTACAACAGTATCGATTTAATATTCTCCCCGTGGAATAATAAACGCACGGGATATAACAATTATACACAAGAATGCAGTATTCATTTGAATATAATTCTGGTATAACGAAAGCAACGTATGTTGCATTATTAAAGTTACTTGAGGAACTTTACGAATTTCTGCATGCAGCTGCCCGACGTTACAAACTTATCGTAACATAAAATAGTTTATGCAGTGTCGTAGTAATAAAGTACATGTGCAATGAATACGTAAATTCGTCGTTTCGTTTAACTTCATACGAAGTTTCAATTCACAATCAACGTGAAATACCGAAGAAGATCTGATTTTTAATCAAACTTCCAAATTACCATTCGCAAATCGCATTTGAACTTTCTTGGGGAAGCTGAGTTCCATAAAACGCACTCCGACTTTCTAGAAATTTATTATTGATATTCAAATTAGGTTAAACTGCAAATTCGATGGTTGCGCGAAACCTATATAGCCGTTAACCGTACGACGCCATGACGCAGGGTTCGGTCTTTAATAATTTGAAAGCTAGGGTAAGAGGTGCCATCCTCTGTCACGCCGCGAGAACGCTTTTAACATGATTAATGGAGACAAAATCATCGATTAACCCCTCGATATCGCGCCTCAGAAATCACTTGTGTATATTTAATCATGACCTTAGCCCACCACGATAATCTCAAGATATTCGAACGATGATGGTTGGTCTATCACCGATCTAGACACGCTAATCCACAACTGTGTACTTTAATTCTTGACTGTAATTAAAGCCCGGCCGTGACATGTTTTAGTCACCGTGAAGAAAAAGAATTGCGTTACTTGTGACAATGTATTGCATGTAGGAATAGAATTTCGTATTATATCTATTAGATATTCCATATTATCGTTAGCATCACTTATTTATATGTTAATTACCTATTATCTAAAGCTTCGACCGTTGAACTCGCAATTAAACGAGACGCATTCGAATAAACCGACGAATTCGTTGGCAATTTCGATGCGATCAGACATATCGAGGATTCGAAAAACTTGCCGTTCGTCCGCTAATGAATTTTTCTGTACCGAGAAAAAAGTATTGAATAAAAGAAATGTTTTTTAATTCTACTATATGACCATGTCAAACAAATATTTGTTAATTAAAAATATATATTAACTGAAAAGCATATATATCTAAAGTAAATCTGCCAACTAAACGTATTTGGTCATATCGATAATTGTGTCCTTAGTATACTTGTACTTCGAAATAAAGATTATTAAAATTACTTATAAAAATATAAACATATATAATACATATAAAAATCCTTCGTGTATTCGAGAAAAATATGTATAAAGATGGAAACAAAGGCCGAGAAGAAATTAAGATATGGAAAACGAATTTCCTAAGAAAAAATTAGCGATTTTTTTACAGCGATCGATTTTGACCACAAGGCTCAATTATATAGTTATTGTATACTTAATTATAGTATAGCGCCTTTTGAAGTGCACCACTCGTTTCAATAATTATGCCATCTGCAGAAAGAGACGAGTCGGCGCGTATACCGCGCGTTTACAAATGACTATTGTGCCGGAAGCTCAGTTAACCAAACACGAAGATCGTGTTATGGGTAAATGTGAGCCGGGAGTCCGGGAATAAGCGTATTATTAGCGCTAAATGAACAGAGCAAATGCAGTCCGTAAGCTCGAGGAGTATTCTCGCGGTGCATAGTTTAACGTTAAACGCATAATGGTCTAACTCTTGACGATACGCGATATCATCGCGCCGCGGATGATAAGCACGCGGTTGGAGTAACGTAGCCGCGAACGGGATGAAACGTTCGATGAAAGTGCCAAGGTCGTGTTGCGATATACGCTTAAAGTATCTGGATAATACAGCGTCTTGGCCGCGGTCGCGTATCCTGTCGATCAGATCTTCGAAAGACGAGTCGTGGCCGAGTTGAAAGCCTTCTATTGGAATCACGTACATCGCATCTCGCGAAAGGCGAATTCGTACGGCACCGAGATATGCGAGACGTTTCCCTCGGTATTCCATTTCGAAAATTCCTGTGGGACCTTTTCTGAGTGTTAAATATCGTGAGCAAAATATTTACCGGAGTATTGTTAGAAAATTGGGATTTTCGGTCAATCAAGTAAGATTCTCTCTCTAAGCTTTAAATGCTTTCGCTTCTTCGAGACTTCTTTAAGCATTTCTATTTTATTTCTTTCGCACAATATAATATCGTCCGCCTATAAGACTAACGTCTAGCGCTATACATTTTTCTTAATTTCGTATTTGCATCATATAATCTCTTGACAAACAATGACGGAGGCTCTTTCTCACTTTTATCGTTTAATATCACGAGCAAAATATTTACCGGAGTATCGTTAGAAAATTGGAATTTTCGATTAATCAAGTAAGATTCTCTCTCTAAGCTTTAAACGCTTTCGTTTCTTCGAGACTTCTTTAAGCATTTCTGTCATTTTAGTTTTATTTCTTTCGCACAATATAATACCGTCCGCCTATAAAACTAACGTCTAGCGCTATACATTTTTCTTAAATTCGTATTTGCATCATATAATCTCTTGACAAACAATAACGGAGGCTCTTTCTCACTTTTATCGTTTAATATCACGAGCAAAATATTTACCGGAGTATCGTTAGAAAATTGGAATTTTCGATTAATCAAGTAAGATTCTCTCTCTAAGCTTTAAATGCTTTCGCTTCTTCGAGACTTCTTTACGTATTTCTATCATTTTAGTTTTATTTTTTCGCACAATATAATATCGCTATAAATTTATCTTAATTTGCATCATATAATCTCTTGACAAAGAATGATGGAGGCTTCTTCTCGCTTTTGTCGAAAGTTCTGTCGAGATTTTAGCAAAGTTTTGTACAGAACGGCCGGAGAAACGGACGTGTGCGCGTTTTCATGGTATTATCGATGTCCTGCATCGCCCTCGGAGCATCCCTTGGAAACGAGGGTGGATTCTCGCGGAGGTAGACGCACGAACACACGCGACAGAAATGGTTTTCGTGTTCGTCCGCAGGGGTGGAAGATACGGGCGCAGGCGCCGCGACGCGCTCCAAGTAATACGCGTGCAGCACGCGCGTGTTGTAGTCGATAAGCTAAAGCGACTTTCGGGATCGACCCTGCGGCTCTTAGTCATCCGCCTCGTGTCTGCACGACATATAGAGGTACGTATAGTAGACGAGCGATATAGCACGAATAGAGCGAGGCCGGTAGTCACCCACGACGCACGTACGCACGCACGAAACGTACAATAACGAGGCGGCCGAAGCGGGAGCCGTTTGCTAATTCCAGGCACGTCCCCGTGAAGCGCGAACCGCGTGATATGCGGGACCGCACATTGAAATCTTAGCCTCTTAGATGTCGAAAAAGATCTAAGTTGCCACTTCTCGCGGCTGATCCAATTTTACGAGAAATAAATGCGCATTTTATTCCACTAAAAGTTACACTCGCTCGAGATTTTAACGAAACGTAGAAATAACCGACAATGTCGAAATATATTAAATAAAAAATCTACTAATATCTCGTAGTTATATTTAAAAATATATAATTATACCGAAACACATTTGTATCACTTGAAATTATCTTTGTAAGAATTTTTAGTGTCGATTTGGATTAATTCGCTGACCAAAATTTTGTACGCCAATGCCCATTACTGCCCAGTGGACATTACTTCATCTTATTTATCTGGTTTTATCTTATTTTATCTTATTTTATCTTATTTTTTCTTTATAATGCCCCAGCAAGGCCTAATACCCAAAAAATGTCTAGTAATGCCTAGTAATGCCCACACTGAAAAAAATTTCTGGTTGAATATGGACGAATCAGATAATTCCTTTAGGATTTACCAGAATTCCTTTAGGATTTACCAGAATTTCTGTAGGATTACAGGAATATGGACGAATCAGATAATTCCTTTAGGATTTACCAGAATTCCTTTAGGATTTACCAGAATTTCTGTAGGATTACAGGAATTCTGGTAAATCCTAAAGGAATTATCTGATTCGTCCATATTCAACCAGAAATTTTTTTCAGTGCAGTAATACCGCAAATATGTGCATCACAATGCCCTCAGCGGTTTCCCCCTCGAATAATAGTTTCGCTCTAAAAATGAATCAGCGAATTATCATAGAAAACAGTGAATAATCACTGATTTACAGTTCTAAATATACCACTGCGATTTTCGGTATACTTGTAACTGCAAATCAGTGACTATTCAATGTTTCCAGTAACAATCCACCGACTGACTTTTAGAGAGTTTATTACAATTATTCATTACTGAAAGCTCGGAGTGCCTTTTGCTATAACATTGTTGAGAACAAGATTATTTGCGATGAAATCGGAGGTTGCATCTTAGCTCTTAATTTCGCGGAGAGCCGAGTTACACCGCCGTTAAGCACGGCTCTGCGAAGCGCGACGCGGGGACCGCAATCCCAACGCAGAATTTGCTCATCATTTCGCCCTCGTTTGCATATTTATGTTTGCTGATCGTCGGCGAAGGTACGCGCGGGATCATAGTGTTTGCCCAAGTAAATCCGAAGTCGCGTGCATCCCGCGAACTCTCCCGTAATTATTCGCGCGCAAGTTATGCCCGGCGGTTAATTCCGACTTCCATTCACGTTCATCCGCGGTCCAAACAAGTTTCCGCGGGTGCCTCAGAGGGAACCGACTGACGTATAAGCGAATACGTCTTGCGAATGTCGCGGACACTCGTGGACGGAACTGCGCCGCGAACGAGCTAAGAAACACTTGGGAAATCTTCCCTTACTGTCGAAAAAGATCGCCCCTTCATCGCTTATTTCGTAACGTCGAGGTGATGTTCGCCGCGAGAAAAAT
>NW_011967061.1:25540-60393 GCF_000949405.1 Vollenhovia emeryi
GAACGTAATCTCGATTACCGAATAATCGCGCAATCGATCATTCGTCGAGCGGATCTCGTCACGGCGGAACACCGGAGAAACCAAACAGAATAGTGGCTGCGCTCGGCGGGCGCCGACTGCACTCTGACTGCAGCGCGAGAGTGAGGGTGAAATGGAGGAGCAAAGCAACGTCGTCTAAAACGCGTAATAAACGGCGACCTCGACAGTGGAAATTAATATATGCACACAGCGCGCACCAAGAGCACGTGGAAATTCTAAGGATAATAGGAAAGTTAATAATGCGCGTCGCCGGACGCGAAAACGCAACGGAAAATGAAACGCCATGTGCATCCGAATTGCGACGAGCGCTGCACTTAATAAGGCGCGGACAAACGGAGGTCGTATAATTCATAGAGCCGTATAATTCAAAACTACGACACACATACTAACGATATATTAGCCGTTTGTCAAGGGACTCCGAAGAGCTATTGTTTAAATATTTTTATAAGCATTACTTAAAGGCGTGCACTCTCTAAAAGTCAATCAGTGGATTATCACTGAAAACAGTGAATATTCACTGATTCGCAATTGTAAGAATACCACTGAAAGTCGCACTGGTACACTTATAACTGTAAATCAGTGACTATTCACTGCTTTCAGTGATAATTCACTGATTGATTTTTAGAGAGTATAGAAACCCACTGCCTGGAAAGAGGCAGCGAGATGAGAAATCAGTAAACGTGACGGAAATGAGAACTTAGTTGCACCGTCAAAGTAATAGCTATTTTTGTTGGCTAATTTTCAAATGTCCTATAATTTCTCAGCGATCTTCTCTCTACAGATTCATATAAAGTGGCTATATTTTAATTTTAATAATAAAGATATAATAATAATAGCAACGTGATAACGATATAAACGAGAGATACCCGCACAATGGATTAAAATATACGACGAGAATTTAAAACTGATTTTAAGCCGCTCTCATACAACAAAACGCTCAATCGTTCGAAGAACAAAGGGATCTCTGTACAAGTTGCATCACTGCGAGCTGCAAATCGCCAAGATTCCGCCGCGAAAATTTCGCGGTAGTCGGGAGACAAAGCTCGTTCCATCATTTCGATCGTATCGACTGGCGGGGGTGAAAACACGACTAGAGAGAGAGAGAGAGAGAGAAAGAATTTGCGGCGCGCACACTGGCAGGAATACATTTCATCCTGCCGCCCCGCTGGAGAATGCAAACGAACGCGGTAAGTGAATGCAAAAGCAACACGATCTGTCGGACGAGTCGGCCGAATGGAAATGCACTCCTTTCCTTCCTTTTTCTTGCCCTCGCTATCTGCAACGGCAAAAGATACACCCTGTTTCCCCCGATCGGGAAGGGTCGAAATTACGCGATAGTGCTCTCGATACTCGGCCCGGTCTCCTCCTTTCCCGACGCGAAATTACATGCGGACCTGTGACTACGCCAAGAGTTGCGGCGGCCGACAAACAGCCTTTCAAAAAAATTAGATTCGCGATGCTGATCGATGCAAAATTCGCCCCGCCACATACGTGAACTGCGCGCGGATGCTGGGATACTCCGGTATCATCGCCGCATTTAGCTGATGCGAATCGAGACGTAACATCCGGGATCGGATATCGTCTTGAATAACATTGCAATGTTAAATCGCACGAAATAGTAATATTATACTCGGGACTTACGGACGATACGCGATCCACTTGGAAAGTCGAAATTCGGAAGAGTAAGATTTTTGGCTTATTCCATCTTTGAATTTGTAAAACTTGAATTTATTCAGCGAGAATTTGATCGAAATAAATCTTTCTGATATTTTTTCGATTTTCCTTCTCACGGCGTTTTAAACTGAATTATTTTCGCCTCGACTTTATTCGATGCTTTTTATATTCGAGACAAAATGTGTTCCGCAATGCGGCAACTAAATGAAATACATCGAAATATATAGGTTCACCGAAGCGAGATTAAGGATGCAATTTTACGTTCGCATCCTTTTTGTTTACTCAATTCATCCGTTTGGATTTGCGAGACGTCGTTGCAAGTATTATAATGTAAATGCTATGCTAACGTCTTGTAGCGTGTTGTAGAGTGGAAAAGGGAGAGAGAGAGAGAGAGAGAGACGGGGAAAAAATCGAAAACTTTGAGCACGGCCAGCAACTACGCAAAATATCCAGTGCGAGTTATCCCAACGGAAGTTATATAGAAAGAATCGAACATAACGTGTGTGTTAGTCGGAAATAAACGGGAGTAACGTATCCGATGGCAGGATACATTTTCTGGTTAACTTCCTCGGGAGCGACGCGTTTCGTGACTTTTATGGAAAATGCATTATATTAAAGCGCAATATAAAGCATTTCACGTAAATTTCGTTTTCTCTACTCTACGGCGAGAAAATTGATTTTTGTATTTATAATATTTCCACGTATTAAGAATCAGAGCTGAGAGCAAACATTTTGGCGCCCAGACCAAAAAAAGTGCGCCCCTTATAGCAACAAATATTTCTTTTACGGCACATAAAATATAATAAAAGTAATTTTAATCAGTTATATCTAACATATTAATATTAATTTTATCAGAACATCTAATTATCATGTATACATTGTATATTGCCATTTTTGCGCCCCTACAAATCTTTTACATGAGGCAAGTGCCTCGTTCGCCACACCCTAGTCCCGGCTCTGTTAAGAATAATTTAAAAACAATAGATAAAAGATAATTAACTGAATTAGGCGTGTCTGGGTCCAATCGTTTTATTTTTCATTATTCACCGCCGTAGAGTCTAACAGACTGCTCTTTAAAATCAATCAGTGGATTATCACTGAAAACGGTGAATATTCACTGATTCGCCGTGAGTTTAATAAAATGTAAATTAATTAAATCAAATTACAATTTCGATCCAAGGTAAACGTGCGCTTCCTCAGATTTAAAAATGGGGGAAATATCATACTATCATTACTTTGTGTAGCTTTCTATAAGGTTCGCGATGCTTCGATACTCAATCGATTAGTAGACGGAGAATTCCGAGAAAAGCGTCGCAATAGTTTTCAAGTTGTAAGCAATTAAGATCGGCCAATGATACCGCGTCGAGCGCGCGTTGTAACATTCCCACACGCATATCGATGCGATCTAAATCCCGGAATAATCTCGCGAAATAATAAATAAACTGATAAATACCTCTCTCTCTCTCTCCCGCTGTCTCGTGATAGCCTCCGCTGTCACCGGATGCCTCTCCGTTCCCTCTTGTTCCTCCGTCGCTTTTCATGCCACTCGCGAAAATTACCATCGCGCACTAATCACGCTCGAGAATACGAACGCGCGGCATTTTAAATGGAGCTCGCGACGTAATCGCGATCCCCGTTTCTCTGCATCATAACGAAAGGATAACGCAAATGAAGTACGATCGTACGGGGCTACGACGGGCCGCGCGGTTGATAATTATCGAAATACGAGGTCGTTACTGCTATCGCACTCATTAATCCGACGCGCGGAGATGTGACTCAGGTGAGTCCCGTTAATGACCAAAAAATACGAGGCATCGGTAAAATTTTACTTTGATACCACATGATTAGTGGAATCGGGTTAATGGCTCTCGAGCCGAGCTCTAGACTGCGTCGAAAAACGCGCGATTGAAACCGAATACGTGAGCAACTTACCTCGAACGCATAAATCTCGCATAGATCTATAAGGGGACGATCGCTGGATCACTTTCCGTCTCTCGACAATCCGTAACGTAGCTCCGCGTTCTCCATTTAAAAATGCCGAGCGAATCTCGAACCGAGCTCTACAGACCCGATTAAGTTGATCGAAACGTTTGTCACTCGCGAGTTTGTCAATCACACCACGCACCGTAGAGAATGTTCGCGGGTTCCGTTAATTGATACCTGCCACGACCGCGTTTCGAGTGATAATAACGCGACGACTCCCGGAGTCGCTCGCGCCCCAACTTTTCGGCTCGGGCGTCGCGGTACGAATGGCGCGGCAACCTTCCGCGGACACGGCGCGCGGTAAACAACAGGCGCCGCGGCCGTTGAACTGTTTCGTAGAAAAACAGGTAATATCAAAGTATTCCCGGAAGATACTTCGTCAATGGCTTTGTTATTGTATATCGCGTGCTACGTTCGCGCGGTAAATAGTATAGGTACTGTCGTCGCGCTGTTAACACCCGAGAGAATGAAAATCGAATTAAATACCGAGATGAATCGTAATCACGCCTGGGCCTCAGAGAAGTTACGTAAATTACATTAAGCGGTTTAAAAGGGAAGGCGAAAATGGAACCTACCTCCGGCTGTTGCGAAAAAAACCGCCGCGGCAGCGTATTAAGGCCTTAAAGTGTCGCGAAGTGCAATTAATTCCCGCTGCCTTTGCGGACGAGCTATGTTAACTGTGTCGCGACAAGGTAAGTCCTGCTGCGCGGCCCTTCCGCCCCCCAAGATCCCCCCCCTCGACATTATAAATTCCCTCTTTTGGTCGGCCGGCAATTGAAAATTCACGCGTCCTCGCCCTCTCGTCCGGCCAAATGGAATTTGATAATTAATCGGGGGATGATTATCGCGCGGACGCACGCGCAAGTGATTACGTAACGACGAAGCATCGATCGGATTTAATGAATTGGCGAGTCCGCGAGGCGGATCGGGGAAAATATTTTTTGTGCAACGAGAAAACTGCACTTGTTCTACGTAGCGAGGGGAGCACTAAGCTCGTTCTCCTACCGGTCATTAATATCGCAATAAAGCCGCGCACGAAACCCACGGAAAAAGTTAATGCCGCGGAACGCGATGTACGCACGGTGCCATTAATTCCCCAGCGACCGTCCTTTGCGACGGAAAATCCTACTTTCTCGCTACCGGCGCGTCCCTTTTTTCTATATTCGATCGAATATTCCATTGAAATTTGCCTTGAATTGGAGATCTCCAATTCGGTCTTATACATCTAATACTCGAGCATTACCGATTAAATGTATAAGATCAAATCGACTGAGCTGCGATTATTATCTTTCGCCGTTAAAAGAAGTAGACTGACTTCTCTCCATTTCACATCGTGAAAGATATTTTGTAATTTTCCATTTTAGACATTAGCCACGTAAATTTCGCGCGACAAATTGAAGATTACAGTTGCAAGGCTCAACATTTCAATCTAAACGAACGGAATTATTATTCATCACTGATGCAATTCCTTCCTCATATAAATATTTAATACAAGGAAAGATCTCGTTCGCAATTTATGCGCGGACCCATGAATCATTCCCACAAAGTTACGGGCGATTCTCTTAATGCATTAAGATAATGCAACGTTATATTGCGACAAAAACTAAAGGACTGTCCCTGGTAGAACCGCAAAGTCCACGGGGAGACCCAGACTCTATTGCGGGATACACTCGCACACGGACACGTAACCAGTCGGCTTTACAAGAGCTTCTGCTTAATATTAAGTGCCTTATGAATACGAGTACGAATACGTACACACACACCATCAAGTCCTGTCTGCATGCGTATAGCTTTATGAATTAATGTGATCGATGCTGTAGATAAGTGAGGTTAAAGGGAACGTCTTCTTTTGAAAAATTCTTTTTCGAAAATCCTCGACATGATCGTTTTTTACTATTCGGAATAAAGGCAAACGATGTCTCAGAAGAAATCGATACGTCTCTCTCTCTCTCTCTCTCCTATTTATGCGCGTGTAATATTTAATACGTTTAATTCCAAAAGGATCAACTTTTTCCAATATTAAATTATGTAAGATTAACGTTAAAAATACATATTGTTCGGGATATTTATTCGCCTTTTTATGCATCGGATAATTAAAATGGTACGAGCAAATTTTATAAATTAAAACAGAAGAGCGATATTTTTTGCACAGTTGTATTTATGAAAAAGAATATTTTAAACGGGATTTATAGCTAAAAAATAAGGTATTTTAGCTTTCGCGAATTCACATGTCGAACTTGTAGTTCCATGCAAATGATTGAAAACGGGAGATTTATCC
Organism: Vollenhovia emeryi; assembly: GCF_000949405.1. Classification (NCBI taxonomy): domain Eukaryota; kingdom Metazoa; phylum Arthropoda; class Insecta; order Hymenoptera; family Formicidae; genus Vollenhovia; species Vollenhovia emeryi. The sequence goes on from NW_011967061.1 coordinate 31,515, forward strand.
TGGTTTGGAATATTTCAGTCTCAAATGTATTTCATTTTAACGGAGATTTAGTTCAATTAAAACTGATATTTTTCAGAATTACTTTCCACAAACTAAATATTTACTACGAAATAGTAGCAAAGTGATTATAAATATTGATTTCTCCTAAATCTAAAGAGAAAATTGACTGCAATACGTAGAAAAATTCATGATAGGCGTGAAATGAATTCCAATTTATCCGCGATTACATTATTCTTCTTGAAATACGGTTCAAATTGCCTTCAAAACGACGTGGTGACCTGCAGGAAGGTTTGATCCTGCATCCCGTTTTCGCAAAATATACTGCATACATGTGTGTGTGTGTCAGGTACAAACGCGAGATAATCGATTATACGAGCTACGAGAAATTGGACGAATAAAAAAATTAAAACTATCAGAATTTCAAAAATCCCAAATTGTACTTTAGAAGTATCGTCACATTTCCAATAACTGCGAGGGGAAGGGCAGATAAAGTATAATATAATCTAATAACTAAATTCACGAGAAAACGTCCTTACTTAATTATATTAAAAAATTATATATTTAAAAAAATATATATATTACTTCATGAAAGGCATTCCATATTTTTCTGCCGACAGTAAATAGTAAATATGAGCTTTTAACAAAAAGTGATGCACCTGGTTTTTCATGAATAGTAATAATTAATTGTCCGCGTGAGCGCCATTAAAATTATTTCATGACATGGTCCTCGTAATCTCCACTAGTTTTATCACGATCGAAAGCTTGGGATTTTCCGATTGTAAAATACTTGAGATTTTGAATAAAAAGTTAACAATTTTAGCAAAATGTTCAACAATTCACAATGACACTTCCGTTGCTCAATGCGAGATACTTGGCAATATTAACAAACAAAAGAATCTCTTTAAACGAGTAAATGCACTTTACGCTAAATAAACAAAAATATAAAGACAATGCAGTTAAAAATAATGAACTCGTTTTTAATGATTTAATAATCAATAACTGTTCATAGTCCATTTACTCCCTTTAATTTGTTTTAAAATTATTTCTTTCAGTAAATTAATAACAAACAGGTAACGCAGTAATAGTTACAATAAATGGAGAATATAAATTAAAAAATTTTTTAATATTTTTTTAACTTTCAATATTATTTTCTGGCAATTTGTGAATATAGAGATAGATATTCCCGAGGGAAAATAAACGTTTATTTTTGACACCTGTGTGGTGTTTTCCAAATAGTAATCGATTAATTACTATTCGCGTGAGGATAAAAAATGACGCTGCCGAATATTTTATCGCGGGCGACAAGGGCACGTTCCGTCCTTCGCTTCGCCTAGACTCGGTCGCGACGCAGATAATAATAAAATATCCACTCACCACTCTGTCGTCCGCGTAGATGATTGAAGATCCCGGCGCTCCGCTGGCGAGCACAGTGAGAAAGGCGGCGACAGCTACGTGGCGTATCATCTTCACGACGGAGCACATCTGTCCAGCTTCCCGGAGAAGAGGATCACCAACACAAATTTTTGTAACACTCGCGAGAGATCGATGTTTCTTTACAATCGCGGGAAAGTTTTACGCAAACTCAACAACGATAAGCCGCACTGTATCGAAGTCGAACTTCCCCCCGGGATCACACACCGCTATCGGCTACCAACGGCTCGTCGAATCCCTTCGGAATATTCGTGGAATATTTGTAAGACGCTAGAAATTTCGCCGGCGATGTAAAGTCTCCTCGACGCAATCGAGTTGCGCGGGTGGTAGAACAGAAAACGAAATTTCACTAGCCGGTCTGTCGGACTTTTTCCGGATTGCTTCGCGAAACGCGAGGCAATCGAATTAGGGATTTCACCGAACGATTCAAAAGAGTCCGTTCGGGGTGATTGAGGCACGAAGTGGCCCGTGTAAAAATCTCACCGAATCATTTCTCAATCGTATCGGGATAACAGTCGCCGGGTGATCTTGATCTCACCGAAGCATCCGCGCGCGAAGCGCGAATTATATAAAATATATAAATACCCGTCCGAGTTTCGTGCCTCTTCGAGGATACTCTCGAGGGCCAAGGTATACGTTTAAAAAATTAGCACCACGCCGCGCGAACTCTCGATCTGTTCAACTGGACGACGAGCGAATCGATGAGCGACTATCGCGAGGCAGTGTCCGATCGATGAATGAATAGGTCTCGCGATTAGGATGTCGATTTTGTCGACGACGGGGACGCTCGCGTGACCGGACGTGGTCTACGTTTAACGTCTCCACGTCTCCAGCGGCGAACCGAGGTTTTCCCCTCGCTGCACGCTTGTTCCTCCCACCGTCGGGTGCTCCTCCTGCTTCCTTTTTTTTCCCACTTCTTCCTTGTCTTCCTCCCCGTATCGTCTCGACTGACCGCGACGACGGTGTTCAACTGATGCCCCGTGCCGCTGCTCGCTCCTTCTTATCTCTCTTTTCCTTCTTCCTTTCCCTTTTCCTTCTCGCGAATCGGCCGACTTTCGTCAACTCGGTGGTCCTCCTGCGCCGCCCGCGGCGATGACGACGACGACAGTGATTACCGGCTTCTTCGTACTCTCCTCCGGAATCGGGCTTTCCAGCGGCTGGCGCGTCCATCCGCCGACCTAACGAGACAGTTATAACCCGTTAAAAAGAAAATTTAACTTACCTTCCTAATACTAATGCTCGCAATGAAAATTTATCTCTTAAATCTTTCACCCCGAATACTCGTCCGCGCGTCCCACAATATGAGTTTCTTTACTTCAGGGGATGCTGGAGTAACTCTGCACTTTTTCCACCTAGAACTGTCAATTGATGAAAACATTTGTGTACAAATTATGTGGCTTTTGTGTTCCACCAATCAGACTAAATCAGAGTAGAACAGCATACTATCATTGAAATTAAATTTAGAAGCCTAACAAAAAATCTACTTACTCAAATAAGTTAACCGTGCTGTTCTCTGATTTAGTCCGATGGAACACTGTCAGCCACACAAAGGCCACATAATTTATGTGTTACAGAAATGTTCTCATGAATTGACGGTTCTAGATGCTAAACGTGCAAAAGGGGCGGAAATCACTCCAGCATCCCCGAACCCTTTATTTAACTTCGAAAGATAATCTTATCGAAAGATAATCGCGAACCGCAATCCCGTTAATTTGTCCGTAAATTTACTCGGTTAAGTAGCTCGATGGCAAGATCTCAAATTAAAATTTCATCATAAGATCGGGTTTTGATTAAGAAATAAATCGACTATTAAACGCACACAGTAACGGACTGATAGTATCATCGTTACACGATGAAGAAGGAATAAGAAAAGGAATGCCGGCTACGAATCAAGATTCATCCTCGACAGGAACTGTCTGGGGGAAAGGGAGGGGTGGACAAAAAGTATGCAAACTTCATCGGACCCTTTAGTTCCGAGTACGGTTCCAGAAGAACCATTGGTCGATTCGCGCGAAACAGTGCTCTTTTGTATTCGGCAGATAAACGATTGCCGGACTTAATGGTCCCGAAGAGCCCAGATTTCTCGCCACCTTTGAGGAATATTAGAAGAGACGGGTGGGAAAAGAAGAAGATCAAGGTGAATTTCAGCCAAGGGATTCGCCCGAAAAAGAATGTCATGGATTTTTATGAGTCAGACACACGTGACGCATGCACGAAAGCTAATCGATGTCGTAAAAGTCCCAATACATATGCAAGATCTCTCGAAAGCTTCTTTACATTGTAGATACAGAGGAAACTCGTTTTCCAATTAATACAATAAGGCTAACAGGAATGTAATTACATTTGAAAAAGAAAAAAAACAAGTTTCTTATATCGAAAGTCAGAAAATTCTAGAAAAAGGTGGAATCCTCATCAATCGCAGACCCATCAAGGAATCTACGATTTGAGGAAAAGGCGATTCGCGATACGCGTCTCGGTGAAAGGATCCTTTCTATCCTGTATCTGGAAAATACGCGCCTGTGTTTCCGAGATTGATGAAACGTTGAAATCCTTACGGCGCGTATCCGAGAATAAGCCGAACAAGTCCTTGAAAGAATATTGAGAAAACGCACGGAAGCAGGTAACAAAAACTCAGCAAGACAAAATTGTATCTAATCCCGTGCTTGATAAAGTTGCGCGCGCGCGCCTGATGAGAATTACGGTCCATTTCATCTTGCTCGCATCCGGAATTAAAACCGAAATAATCTCGACGCACCTCGGATTGATTAATTCATTTGTGTCCAAGTTACTTTACAATCTTGAACTCAAATTTCAATTCCATGCAAAAAGTATGTACACGTATTATATATAATATATGTAATTATTTAACGTTGAATTTTAAAAGTTGGGAAATTTACAAAACCACATTTGTCGTACACTGAAAAAAATTTCTGGTTGAATATGGACGAATCAGATAATTCCTTTAGGATTTACCAGAATTCCTTTAGGATTTACCAGAATTTCTGTAGGATTGCAGGAATTCTGGTAAATCCTAAAGGAATTCTGGTAAATCCTAAAGGAATTATCTGATTCGTCCATATTCAACCAGAAATTTTTTTCAGTGTAGAATTATACATAAAATTATAATCGTCATAGACTCTTACGATTTATCAATTAATATCCGAGCACTGGAATATGTAATACTATTAATTTAATAATCCGTACATTGTATATATAATACTATTAAATTGAGATAATGGAATAATAAATTTTACATAAATATTTAATATAAAATGTCTACGTGGTGGAAATGATTTTGTTAAATTAGACAATTACGCAGATATGTATTAGACGGGATTATATCGATTGTTGAATCGTATAACGCGTTTCTCATTCGCATGATAATTCATCATGTAATAAACAGGCCGTTAACGTGTTGAGGCGTGAAGGTTCACCGCAGGTTATCTTGCGAAGGACGCGAAAACGCGAAGGCGGTCAGATCGGAGCGACAAAACGGCACGATCGTCATCGGCCGGGGCGGCTGGAAAAATGCCGGGAACGAGGGCATGAGATAAAGGGAAGCCGATCGGGATGGCGACCGGAAACCGGAAGAAGATCCATACGCGGGGCCGAAAGAACGAGAGGATCGTTATCGCCGGGGAACGTGCCAACGCGAGCTGGCTGACCTCGTTTCGTCGTCGTGTCTCGATAATCACCGGCATTCTTCACCGTACGACTGCCAGCCTGCCTGCTTCGCTGTCTGTGACATGCTCGCCGTTTTCATCTTACGTCTCTAACAGCGATTTTTCCTCGCGACTCGATGTCCCGATAAGACAAACGAGTTCTGAACGATCAATCTCGGGGCAGGACCGTAAAGATACTTTCGCGAACTGCGAGAATCCGGAAAGATGATGAACACACTCCGGATCAAGTACAAAGGTGGTGGGAAAAGTTCGCGATACAAGTTGGGGAAGGAAAATTGGAAAATGATAACTTTCCCAGAAAGGAAACCGACTAATTAAAGAATCTTCCGAAGAAGACCAAGTCCCGGAGAATTTGCGGATAAGAATAATGTTATCTTTTAATTGGTATTTTGAAAGTAATCTCTATGAAGTGGATTTTTCAAAGGCAGATTTTGAAAGCAGGTGGGACGTGCAATCGAATGCGCTGCGCAATCTCCCTATCAGGGCATTGACGCGAGTCTTTCTTTCTTCCTTTCTTTCCACGGTAAACACAATAGATAAAAGACTGCGGGGATAAGCGGAAAGAGAGAGACACTCGGTCGAAGACCCTGATGAAATGCATCGGAGCAATATTTTTACTTTAAGACTCTTTCGGTCGTCAGCTACATCCACTTCGACTTTGGTACTGAAACTCAAGAATTATTCGAAGTTTATTCGACTCCAATTTCAACCTTTACACGCCAAAAGATAATATAATTATTTTATTACGCAAAAATATTGATCTAAAAGTCGAATTTTTAAACACGAAAATATTATGAAATTAAAGAATAAGTATTACGAATTAATTTAACTCGATCATTTCTCTTAACAATTTAAATTGAAACTAACAATAATTGAGATGTAGCTTTCCACACAGTTTTCAGAAACAGCCTTTATCGCAAAACCAATTATCGTACAAAAATACAAGGAACAAATTAACGAAAATTGCACTCGAAAGATACGACCCACGTTGACGTGAATTAGAAAAAACTAGCGCGCGATGAATTAAGAGGAAATGATTTCGGAGGAAATGGCGGTATTTAGCGTGAAACATTCTCGGTATCACGTTCTCTACGTGGAAGCGGGTAATGCGAGTTTTATTTAACTACATACAACCGCAGCAGAACACGACAAAAAACGGTAATGTCATGAGTGCAACGGTGACAACGCGCTGTACACACGATTCTACACAGGGCGTTTCCTGAGTGATGCCAAAAACTCTAGGAAACGATTCGTTGGACGCAGAGAAAAAAATTAAAAAATTCTGCGATTATCTTTCGTAATTTTTCATTGAACAACAACGTTAACAATAAGCTCGAAAGTGCGAAAGTCGTAAATATAAACATTAAGTTTACCATCTTCGCAACATTGTCGATTCCTTCAATTCGGAATATGCGTAATTGCACAGAGAAGCATTTCCGCACCCATAAAGACTTTTTTCTTTAAAATCGTCTAAGAAATCACTTCCTGGAGTATTTAATTAATAATAATATTATTATTATTATTTAGGAAATGCCAATGTGTAACACGACTGCCGATAAATCACTGGCATAGTTTACACCGACTGTTTGATACACGTATCAAATAGTTATTTCCTATTAAATAAATATAATCATTAGTCGATTAGCTAAAACTCACAATTTGATATGCGTATCGAATGACGGGTGTAAATTACGCCGCTCCTTTTTTAGTTTCGCGTGTAGATAAAAAGATATGCAAATGTTCGCAAATATTCCTCGATACGTAATTGTCAATGTGAATGACTGTTGAATTTGAATGGCGATTCTGATACACAAAATAGGAAGGAAGCAAGCATTCAAAAAGTTGACCGTTCAATTAATCCCGAATCGTTTGACTGTTATTTATATATAAAACACTGAGTCGTTTTCTCGCATTGCAATCGTATCAAATTTCTTAGAACGCGCGTTTAATGATCAATGAGAAACGATTTCTAAAACTTATTGTGGAATGGATATGATTTATCTAATCTGCTGGCCGAACGAGTTATTTGTAGATCCAATCAACGCGCTCTTTCCGACTCGCCCTCGTATCTAACTTATGTATCCAGACGAAAATCTGTGCGTGCACTCAAGACCGCGTGTTCCGGAATCCCTTGCTTTCGGTAAAAAAAGAGAGAGAGAGAGAAAGAGAGACGGAAACGAGGCGAGAGAAAAACTCGGCCATGATGTCTGCCACTGCCCACTCGTGCGGATATTTTCTGAATCGTAAAGGTCTTTCGTTCCCTCCTATCCTCGCATCCGACGGTCTACAATGCCGCCTGCAATCGTATTTCGAAACAACCTGAAGGATTTGGCGAACATAAAGATTTGTCGCGATCCCCGAGTAACTATACCACCTCATTTTATTCGTCTTGTTTTAATCCGGTAACTTAAGACATTTTTATCGTAAAACATCCTCGTGTACCTTCGTCTATTTTTATCCCCCGTCAATCAGAGACTCGCGATTTTTAATTCTATTTATCATATCCTTTACTGTTTTATTCAACAAAAATTGCAGATACCTACATCCATGATAAGGGATGTTCCAAATGTTCGGAATTATCATACTCACTTCATTGCGGCGCGCGTGTGCTTTTTGCCTGAGAAATTAGTATCTTCAACATTTGCATCCCCGTATATATATTCTTAAGGAAGAATAAAGGAAGAGATAAAACATGCTTTAGGGAAAACGCACGTGAAGCACTGCAGTACAGTGCCACGTTATAGATCGCAAGTTCCCCTAACCGGGCCATCTATCTGCCTGCATTAAAGTTGTACTCGTTTCTTGAACCTAGACCGTGAAATATATCGCGCGCACCTTGCGGCATGAATCAACCTGGCGGGCACTCAGGGGGTTTTCCGGAGCGCGGACTAGTGCAAATAATTCACTCGGTATGCTAATCGCGTCTAAATCGGTACGCCGATGACTCGCGCCTCGCATGCTATATCGAGGCTGCATCGACGATACCGTTACACTGTACGATGTAACGTTATTGTCAAAAGGAATTCTCATTCGTGACAAGTATCTCTCTAGACACGCGTCGATACAATTTATTCAATTATTCATAGCCTGATCGCGTTTCCGCGATTAAGCGCGTTATTTACCGGTTGGTTTTGTAAAAGTAGCTTTACATAATTTATCGGCAATTGAGCTTACACTTGTTCTTCGCGAGACCTTAATTAATCACGCTAAGAAGTTTTAAAATCACGTTTAAGACCGGAATTCTATTAAAAGCGAAGTAATTATACAAATTTAAAATTAACTACCAAATGAAATTTTATAGCGCTCGTTTGAGTTTCCGTAATTTAATTAACCGGATTAGCTCGCTTTAATTGGCAATGATTCTCTTAAAATGCACATATCTTATTGTCTTTAGGGTTCACAGAGTTCAATATAGTTTCAAAAGTGCCAGATAGGCTTATAGACAGACTTTCATTCATATTTTTCGCGTTGTATTTAATTTTTTTTCCCCTAAACAAATTCCCACTCGTCGCGTGTAGCGCGATTCTGAAAAAAGAAATTCTATTTCGCGCTTGAAAATTGCGTTATCCGATTTTTTTTTTTTTTTTTGAATATTGATACAAGCTAAATTCTTGTCATCGACAAACTGTTTTCGTTTTGGAGGAAGCTAAACTCTGGTTTTGGCTGGCAATTTTAAAACGTGACGCGGCACAATTCGAAACATGTCCTCCGTCCATTGCGAAAAAGTTCGATCCCAAATTCAAGCGTCGTGCGCTTCCGTTCTACACACACACACACACACACACCCACACACATGCGCGCGCGCACATCGCCGTTATACACAAAAAATCCAGTGTATATTCTCCCTCGTTTCCGTTCCCTTCTCCCCTCCCACGCATTTAGACACGCGTGTACACATGCGCGCGTTCACATGCGTACGATTTTCTTTATTTCTCGTACTCGTCATTCGTGTAGTCCCGATGCAAAGGCAAACGTTATTTTCAATCAAATAACCACCGTGTAACCCTTTAACGAAGATTTATTATTTATTTGTAAAATTAAAGAAACTTCTTTCACGACCCAAAATTATTTTGCAAGACTCTGTACAAATTCTATGTACTTCTTATTTTATGGGAATTCACGTTACGTTCTGCAATCGGTAAAAGCACGTTAAGAGACATCCAGAGATTAATTTATACACTCAAATTAAAAAAAAAAAGAACCGGCTCTCGGGGGCAACAGCCGAGGAGCCGCGCTAGAAGAACCGTCCCTTCGCTCGCGAAATAAATCGTCACGACAATTTGCACATGTCGGGACCGAAATAACCATCCTGCACATTCGCAGACGGGCGCGATAACGGTTGCAATTGCACGAGGGACCGACTGTTTCGGACAAAGCTCGAGGAACGTACAATGCTGCAATCGGTGCGGTTCGCGCTATCATCTCCGCGCCGCCGCCGACGACGACGACGTCATTTCCTGCTCCCGGCGGCGAGATCAATCGCGTTAATCCCAGGAGGATCGCGAATACGCACTTGTGCACCCCCTTCCGGTAAGAGAGACACCCACATGCGAACAGCGCGCCGCGTGCCGCGCGACTGACGCCCGTCTCCTTCGAGGGCCCACTCTGTGGTACCTCCACCTCTCCCACTGCCCTCTCTCTCTCTCTCTCTCTCTCCGCGAGAATCCGTCCTCGTCCCACCCACGGTCGGGAGAAAGGGAGAGAAAAAGGAGAGGGTCCTTTTCCCAAAGAAAACGAAATAATATTCAGATCTGTACTTCTCTCCTTTTCTTTCTCTCTTTATCTCTCTCTCTCTCCTCCCCACTCTATCTCCCTTTCTCTTTATTTCTATCTTAATGCACGTAAGAATTGCTGGACCGAACACACGATTGCGACACGTGCAGATCGACAAGCTCCGATTTCCACGGTTATTGCGAGCACATAATTCTTGTTGCGTGAAACGCGCTGCAAATTCTCCAGGATTGAATCATTTATTTTACATCCAATTTATATCGATAATCCGTTTAGCGCGGGCATGTTTATTCCCGAAATTTCTACTCGTCTCCTGTCTTTCAACGACATAAGTGTACATCAGAGATTAATGGAGCGATTAAAATGTACTTTTAAATGAGCGAAAGCGATAATTGCCTATACCAATTATTTTCAACGATTTATTTGGGATATAAAGAGATTAAAGTTAATTATGAAAAAAGACTGCTAATAACTTTTGCAGCGTTTTTATGCTTCGTTTATTTTAAATCGTTTTATTCGCAATGTGAAAATTTAATAAAAGCTCGTCGAATTATTATTTACTTACTTGCATGACTGCTTCTTCATGCAGTTGTTGTTATTACAAATTACATTTATTTATTTATGTTAAATTTATTTACATTGCATTTATTATATCATTGTCACAAGATTCATTGTTATCAATTATTTTCACGTTTATTATTACGCGATAAGAATAAAAAATTAATTTGCGTAGATTTGTTCAATTGCGATTAATTTTATACAGCCTCGTTTTCCACCGGGTTAATATCACTTGTACTTTTATTATAAATTGTGGCAAATTGTAAGAAATTATGACGACAGTTTAAACAAATGAGTTAATTATGATAAGAGCGAGCAGGTACTTGCAAAAACCTAGCGAACATATTCAATAGAAGTAATGAAAGCATGAAATTTTAAAAACCACATTTCTATTCAATTTATGTCCCCTAAAAAGTATGTCAGGTCTCGGAAGACCAAAGTTATACAGCATAATTTATATGCACAATGTCCCATAAAGAGGATTGAAAATTACGTAATGCGTAATAAAATATCTTTGTAACGGAAATTCGATTATCCGAACTTGGAAATTACCTAGGTATTTAATAGGAAAAATTAAACACGGTCGGGAGGTAATATTAAATTCATCGAGGAATTCAAATAAAAATCGATTGAAAAGCGGCGAATCTAAAGCAGCCCCGCATAATTGTTACAATTATGTAGATTATGTGGAAGAAAATCCGTCCACGTTGTAAAGTCGAACGGTTTTTCGACGCAGCTCCAGAAAGTATCGGAAGTACCTTTCGTAAATGTAGAATCCAGGTTGAATATCAATGCCATTAAAACTAATTGAATTCAAATAAGAGAATGCGAATGTAGAAATCCCGCGTATATCTTGGCGCTTGTCCAAGAATTTTCGCCCTTTCCTCCCAAGCCGCGTCTTTCTTCTTCAGGCATACGCCAAAGGGAACGTATGACTTACATAAGTTGGAAGTTTCCGTATTCCAGTCGCCGCGAAAGTAATTTTGTCCGACGCCGAGATTTTAGGATTCTCCCGCGTAATTTAAAGGGAAGCGAGGAGAGACGGAGGAAATGTCGGAATCCGGGGAGCGGTGTAATGAAGCGGGCTTATTCGTCGCTTTTATCTCCTGATCTCGCGCTTCAACACTGATCACCCTTTGAGATTTCACTCTTCTCTTAATCTTACTTGATTTACCTCATCGCTATTATTCCAAAATACCATTCTAAATACCAAAATTACGTACAATCTCCCATTTTGCCGACCCTCTAATTTTACTCTCAAATAACACCGTAATTCCTTCAAGTTATAAAATATATGTATTTTCATAAAATACGCAAATATCATCAGTTACGCGCAATTTACTTTATTTCTTGCCCACTAATTCTATTCTCGAGTTGCATCATGATTTTTTCACTTTTAAATGATAAACGATATCTGTACTTTCAGAAAATATAAGGCGCTAACTTTTTACAAGTGTTTAATTATTTTGCATAGTACATAGTATTTTCTGTAATAATATTACTAATCATTTGCAAGCCACGTTTTTTTTTAGAGAAACACTTACAAAAAGTTAGCGCCTTATATTTTCTGAAAATACAGATATCATTTATCATTGAAAACTGAAGAAAATCATGATGTAATTCCAGAATAAAATTAGTAGATAAGAAATCAAGAAAATGGTGTGTAACTGGTGACGTTACGTATTTTATGAAAAATACACATATTTAACTTAAAGAAATTATGGAAATACTAAGGCCCGGTTGCACCAACGTCGCTTATTTTTAACCCTAGATTAATTCACTCTTTGTCTCTTTCTAAAGAAAACGGTTAGAAAAAAACGAAGAGTGAATTAAGCTAAAGTTAAAGTTAAGCGACGTTGGTGCAACCGGGCCTAAGTATTATCGTAAAAGAAGTATTATAAATCGCAAGAATTCTCAAAATGAAACTAAAAATTCAGGGAGCACATCTCCTCGTCACCTCCATCTCCACCCACTCATTCTCATTCGTTTCTCGGAATGGTGGGCCCATGTTCGTAAGCGTTGGCGAACGGGTATTCGGGCGGCGCGCGTGTTCCGGTGTCGCGCGGCGCCCTCGAAAATGGTAAAAGCGATTTGTTGAATTGACAAGATAAACAACGTTTCTCTCCCGGGACAACCGGAGGATCGATTCTATTAAAACGGACGACCCTGGAAATGCAAATGGGGGAATTATGTGTCCTCCGTGTGAGTCCGAGCTGTGTTATTCGTCGCCTCGCCCGAGCGAGGGATCGCGCAGCGTGACGTCGTTCGGAAAATTCATTAACTCGCACGTGTGGAAGAGGATAAGTCCGGACAAAAATGCAAATGCAAATGAAGGTGCACGAGGGACCGCGGCTTTCTTTCGAAGAAAGAGAAGAAGGAGAAGAAAGACTCGAGACCGGGTCCATTCTTTCGCTCCCCGTTGGATGTGTTCCTTTGAAATGGGCTTCCTACGTCTTCCCGAAATTTCTACTTATCTTCTTTCTTTCGATGAGTATACATTAGAGATTAATGGGGCAATTAAAATGTACTTTTAAATGAGCAAAAAGGTGTAAGCGATAATTACCTATTTATCTTGTACTAATTATTGTCAACGATTATACAGCAACGTACTTTAATAGATTATATTATGGGAAATGACAACTTTCAATTTTCTATTAATCCAAAAGCAGGGTTGGGAAAGTTACTTTATAAAAGTATCTAGTTACAGTTACAAGTTACTCAATTCTGAAAAGTGACGCGTTACAGTTACAGTTACTCAAAAAGTATCGAATCGTTACTTTGCAGTTACTTTCTTGCGATGAAAATAAAAATATCACATCAGCGTTTGAATTATTAAGTGTCAATAAAAGCGTTTAAATGCAAATGCAAGACCCAATGCGATCTTGTAGAGGTGTAAAAAATATATAAAGTAATTATTAAATTAGTTACTAGTTATCGAAAAAATGTAACTAAGTTAAGTTACAATTACAGATGGAGAGAAAATAACGAAGTTAAGTTAGAGCTGCCAAAAAAAAGTAAGTGTAACTGTAACTTCGTTACAGTAACGAGTTACTTCCCAACCCTGTCGAAAAGTTCCCTGTAGATCACTTTTGTTACTTTTACGTATTATTTCTTATATTTTCATCTCTTTCTTTATTCTTACCTCTATTTTGTACTTTTTTAATTCTTTAATTTCTATTTTCTATACTATCGTTCGTACTTTGTACATTTTACGTTATAATCCAATTTGAAATTGTTGAATAATCAGTTTTTAATGGCACGCAGCATTCTACATTTTGTAGCTAGATTATCTTTTCGGCCGAAACGGGAGAGAAATAAATGAATTTATCGCCATTATTCGCGGCGAGTAACAAATGCATTAGAGCGTGAAAAATGTATTGTCGAGGAAGGCGAGGAAAAATTTGCCCGCGGAAAAAAAGTAATTCCGATGTAAATAAATGGAAATGCGAGAGCACGCGGCGCGTGCGTTCGAAAAACGAGGGTAAGCTTAATACAATACGTGACATTTTCCGTAATCCTGTCCTGTATGTGCACGTACACATGTTTGGATACTTCGGGAGTCGTACGTGCATGTGAATCCGATAACGAACGGCTGTCGAATGCACCTGACCCTTCCTTAACGATACTCGCAGGACATCTTGTCCTTTTGCCTGTCCTCCGCCTCCTTCCTATACGATCGATACAACAACAAGGCGAAATTAACTCTACAACGCATGTTAATTAGAACACGGTCGATGGGAGCCACTTGTATCGCATAAAACATATTGACTGGATATCTGGACCAATTACACGTTGAAATATCCAAGAATTCCTTCTCGGGTTTCCCCGTTCACTTTTCTTTCCTTTATTTGCTAGAAAGACCCGTCCTCTCATGCAAAAGATAAAATCTCGACATTTTATTCTTGTGCTTGTTTGTCGCGTGATAAACGTATTAATGCATATAGTTCGTCACGTATGTTTGTGTTTGGAAATATGTTAATTCTCTCTTATTGATCTCGAAAATCGTTTAATTGGAGAACCCGAAAGTGATACACCACAAGTGATACTAATTCAGTTCACATTGTATAATAATGACTAAATGTAGTGATAATCTGATTGTGCTGAATATTAATTTATTACACTGCGTGTCGTTGTATCCCCCATCATTATAAATATTATTTTAATGGATGTTTAAATATGCTTAATACGTTCAATATTAATACAAGCGTATAGATGTTTACTAGATGTTTAAATAGACTTTAATAGATAACTAATTTAAAAACTCGATATAATTTTCGCAAACAACAAACATAGTACGTGCCAACAATTAAATTACGGCTAAATTCCATGACTGAATTGATCGTGATAAAACTAATTAATTAGAACGTCATGACATATTTACATTTGCCCGCAGCACTGATATTTAAATTAATTTCCCGAACGAAGTTATTATCTGAGGACGAGGCTTACGTAAAATTTACGAAATTCGGGATAAGACCGAGCGAGCCGGAACGGGGACCATTCGGAAGGCGAGGGTTACGCGAAGTTGCGTCGTCGCAGCCGTTTGATAACCGCCCCGGTGTTATCGGCCAATTAATATATATGTATATAAGGCGCGTCGAACCCGAAACGCTCGCGGTATCATCGGCGGGCTTTTAAAAGCTCCGTCATCAACGACGTACAACGGCGCGCGATGAATGGCCGGTTAAGGCAACGAGCGGCCGTGTGGGCCAACGACCAGCCGCTTCCCGCGTGATAAAAGTACGCGCTGCGAGATAAGCCCCGCGACGGATTCATCCTGCCGAAGACGTGTGGGTGCTGTGCGCCGGAAGAGGAGGCCCCCGCCGGTGGGGTGCCACGGCAATCGGCGCGACACTGACTCTCGCGAATGGCGAAACCTAAATTTAACCCTTTTATCTAGCTTTTTCAGTAGAACGGGAACAATCGGAAACATCTCGCACGGTTAAAATTGCGGCCCTACTTTAATTGGCTTAATTGTAAGTTAATTATTTCGTACTAATATTTATTTTACAATGAGTAACTTGTAGCACTTTTTTTACGTTTAATTCTTAAATTTAAATTTATCTCTTCAGAGAAATATTTTCTAGAAAAGTGTACTGTTTAAAATATGTTATTAATAATTAATTTAAGAGTGAGGTATTTGTATTGATATATTAGTCTCAATTAAAACAAAATGAAATATAATTTTTCTCTTAAAATTGTTATGTTTTTCAAAGTTTAATTTTCAATTATATGAAATACCTATTTAATTCATACACGTTAATCATTTCTATCTAGATATCCCAATTTGCACAGATAACTATTATACATATACATATACGAACATATGAAGAAAACTGTACTTTTAAAATTCTCTACGAATTAGTATGAACTGTTCAAAATAAACGAAGGAAATTCTTGTGTGTCTGGAAAAATACTTAAAATTGATGACGCGAGAGCGAACGTTCTTTGAACTCTTAAGAACGTTTTCACAATGAGGCAAAAAAAAAGATTTCATTTCACAATTCAGAAAGGAATCCCCTGTGGATACTCCGTGCTATCGGGGATCTCATGGGACAGCGCGAGATAAGTAAATCGTTAAACGGCTGAATATTAAAGTGGCGTTCGATGACAGAGTGAAGAAAGGAGGCGATAATGATTAGGTCAGGCGAACAGTGACGAATCAGGAGCGGTGGAAGAAAGCCTGATGAGTGTATTAAATAAAGCAGGCGGATAAAAACATTGATACAGAAGTATCAAAATGATTCACGCAGGCAGAGAGGCGCGACACGCCGGAAGCCACTGATTGTTCCGAAGGGTGGTGAACTCCTGCCAAGGGTCAAGCGCCTTTTTGCCAATTAACGTGACTAGTCGCACGAATTTTAGCGGCGACGGAAAATTAACGGATATAAATTCTGGGGCGTACGCGCTAATTACATCGTACATTATAGCTAATTGCATAGTAGGCCAAATAATTGAATGATAAATGAAGACGGGACGCCACTGCAATATTGATCCTAGTTATTATAATATTATGTTTCATGGCTCTTATTATTGTCCGGCAGGTTTATGTATATAATTCTTTTAATTGAAAGTGCAGATATCATTAAGTACAACGAGACGAAATAAATTGATAAGTAAATAAATTGATCCGATGAATGCTGGGGCAGATTGTAAATGATATTCTAATCCTGATGGGCTTACAATGAAACGGATACAATCGTTAAACCTGCAAATGCGAAATATAATATTTGCGCGGCATCAATATTTTATAATGAGTAATGCATGTTATTCGATTACCGACACATACATATGTTACAATATGTATGCTACATTAATGCATATTATAACAATAGCGAGGACCGTCGCTGGACGTAGGGCGAAATTATCGAAATGTAATTCGAGTTTTCGGCAAGTATAATATCGCTCGTGCAATTGATAAAAAAAAAAAGAGTAATTTTGAACGGTAAAACGAGAGAATTATGGGAGCATAAATGTCGCAAGCGATCGATTCCGTAAATTACGTTATGTGGAATTGAAGAGAAAAATGGATCCCAATTCAACGTACGTTCCATTTCGTTTCGGGAACAAGAGTAATCACGTTTATTTAAAAGTAAAGGTATTTGTCAAGAGAAACTCTATGCAGTGATTTATAATGTGTGCTTATGAGCCGTGCGACAATGTGAGGTCCTTTAATCAACTTTTGAGACTTGTTTCTTCCTCGAGAAAAATTTGTAAAAATGTATGTCTTTTACGAAAGACAGTATTCAAGTTTATATTAATTATTTAGAAATATACCTATATATATTGGAAGCTGTCTTTGTTAGTTAAATTAACTAAATTAATTAGTTAAAATTTATTTTTCAAAATAATCTAATATAGCCCTGATAAACATTATTGGAAAATAATGTGATATAAAAGGAGTTTACTTTTCGAAAACTTTTAACAATTTTTCTGAATTTCATGAAACATGTACGTGACTTTGAATTTTCACAAACGCATTTTATAACTTTGATTTCTTTTTAACAAAATGATCCGTGAACTTGAGAGATCAATATTACTGCTTCCTTTTAACAAGAATGGTGATTAACTTTTATGGAGAAAATTTGATTAGAAATTATTTTCCTGTTAAAATTACCTTTTTATTTTATTCTTTTTCAAACAGGCGTCAGCCAAAATTGTATTCTAATAAAATCTACTTCGTAAAATCAAGCAGATAAAAAGTTTCAATTTCAATAATTTCAGATTATTTATTCTTTATACGTACGTCAAGACAATATTTCATCTAAACCTGCCCGAAAACAAGCTGCGCTTGTACAATACATACAAATTAATATTTCGCAAAATAATCTATAAAACCAATAACTTCTCGTGAAATATTCCCTTCTTAAATTGATTAATCCGATTGCACCAACGTCATTTAACTTTAACTCAGCTTAATTCGCTTTTCGTCTCTTTCTAAGGGAAAGAGAAACAGACGAAGGATGACTTAAGTTAAAATTACGTGACGGTGCAACCGGACCTAAAAAATTCACATCCCTAAGGCCGAGTCGTTCCGCCGAACGTCGCTTAACTTCGATCTCAATTCAACTCATGCTCGTCTCTTTCTAAAGTAACAGTCGGGAAGAGACAAAGAACGAGTTAAGCTTCAAGTTCAGCGACGTTGGTGAAACCGGGCCTCAACCAAGTTTCACTCACCGTTCGCTGCATCGTCGTCGCGACGCCGTCGTCGTCCCCGTCACGCGCTCTCGCCTGCGATCCTCTTCATCGGGCGACGCAGGGGTTAGGGTTCGGTTCCTAACGAAATATCTCCGCCTCGGGACCGCGAGACTTTTCGGCGCTCGTAATCATCGCCCCACGCGCTCGGCGGCCAAGCATAGACGCCGCCAACGACGATCGTTCGCGCGGCAAAACGGTCCCGCGGTCGTGGCGACGAAGATCAACGCGCGACGGTCTCTCTCTCTCACGCGCCGCGCTTCCGGCGCGACCGATTAATCGCCGCTGTCTTTCTTCGCGGAGTCCGACGCGGTGATCCGACGCGGTGATCGAACGCGGTGATCCGACCGCGAGAAACAGACACGACGCGAAACTTAACAGTTGCGGCAAACATGGCGGCCGGCGACTCGCGACGAAGACGCCGGCGCTCTCGCGGCCGCGCGAGGCGACGCGACGGGCCGATTTCGCTTTCTCCCGACGCTCGCGACATTGGCTCGCAATGGTGCGACTTTAAGGGGACCCCTCGCGTCCGCGGGGACTTACTTACCGTGAAGGAACGCGTGACTTGGCACGCGAGACACGGCCGCGATCCGAATACGACGACGCGCCGGCCGCGGGGTTCATACGCACGGCGCACGCGCCTCGACACCGGCGGGGCGGACGGTGATTGGCCGTCTGGGGTCACCGTGGCGCGGCGCGCTTGAATTCGTCTTCGAAAAGTCGGGGGACAGCGATACGGAAGTGTACGGCACGCGAATTGCAAGCGCGAGCGCGCTTTACGCTTGACTTTCATTGAATAATCGTGGGAAAGAAACGGTGTAGTTTCCAATCCTACTTGTGGCTCATCCCTAGGTGTAGAACGGGAATAAAGTCAGCGACATACGACGATTTTTTTCCTGCTGGATTGCTTGCGATCTAGTAGATTACTATAATTGCACCACTCAGCACTCAGGATTTCTAGTACTTTACTAAATCGCAAGCAATTACGAGACGCTGTGCGACATTAGGCAGTTTTTCTTATACTTGAATAATCATATTCGCTCCGATCGATTTTATCGCGATTCGTTGTTCTGAAGATTATTTGTTAAAGATTATTTATTCGAGTCGCGATCGCTAAAACTTCGTGTTTGAGGCATTACCGACCCGACGCGTCGACGTTATCCGACAGCAACGCGCGTTTTAGTTCTGCTACAAGGAGGGAGCTTCTCCCGTCGCCATCTCTCTGATCGCGTTGTTTAAAATCTTCTTGAAAAAGATCCAAAAATTGCGCCAAGTACATTTCTACAAATGACGCGGTATCAAAAACTGGCGCCAACTTACACTTTTATATACCACACTGGGAAAGAAAAGTGTCGAATAAAAAAATATTTCTTGATTCAATATGCGGCGGTCACAGATTGTCCACAAGCAAATATTTATTAATTCACAAAACTATGCGTCAATTCGCGCGCGCAGTTTGTGGTCGAGCATTGTATATTTTTAAGAATTTGTATACACGCGAAGAAGTAATTGTATGCGCAACGTCAATTTAAAATAAAAAGTAATTTGTCACTCACTGATACGGTTCGCAACAGCAAAGTTGTACATCGCTAACTATACATGTTAAACTGTAACAATACAAAAATGTATACGATTATTATAGACTAATTATGTAAAATCCAGACTATTGTGTTAAATATACTTTATATTTAATATTTTTGAAAATGGGTATTTATTAAAACAATTATATAGAATACTGAAAGTCTTCTTTTTAAATATGAACTCACAAAATTTTATACGTATGGTTTCGTCTCTAACACTTATTCGAATCCACGTTCGAATCATTTGAATAAATAAAATAAAAGCACAGAACAGATGCTTTATTTTGCACAATTAGCAAATAACAAAAATGTAAGACACTTACCTTACGATTTCTCTGCCGTTGCCCGATGCCACCTAAGCCTGCTCCTCCTCTCAGATTTTCTTGTTGCACTTACACTCACACACTCACTCGCGAAAATCGATCGCGCGAAATTTCGGACACACCCGTACTTACGCGATGTAAAATACCGTGAAATGCAGTAAGCGACGTTCTTTACTTCCTGCCCGTTCGAGTTGCGAAGAACGACAGAGCGAATTACAGCGCGAACGCCGAAGTCGCACAAATATCTCTCTCTTCCCGAAAATGGAACAGATTACACGAAATCGATAGATAGTTAAAAGCGCGGTGCGCAAACGAGATGTAACCGCGACAACGTACCACGGTTTACTTTCATATTTTAGATGAGTTAATCTCGTAAAATATCCATGTACACGTTAATAAAGAGCCGTCGCCTCAACGCGCAATTCGCTTCTCATTACAAGTTGTAGAAACTTAATAATTAATCTAGTAGCGTTACTTGTCACTGATAAAGGAGTCCAAATCAATAGCGTTTTAGCCTTACAGTATTCTATATAATTGTTTTAATAAATACCCATTTTTTTAAATATAAAATATAAAGTATGTTTAATACAATAGTTTTGATTTTGCATAATTAATCTACAATAATCGGATACATTTATGTATTGTTACAGTTTAACATATATAGTTAGCGATGTACAACTTTGCTGTTGCGACTCGTATCAGTGAGTGACATATTACTTTTTATTTTAAAGTGACGTTGCGCATATAATTATTTCTCTCTCTCTCTTTCTCTCTCTCTCTCTCTCTCTCTCTCTCTCTCTCTCTTCGTGTGTGTACAAATGCTTAAAAATACACATCGCCCGACCACAAACAGCGCGCGCGAAGCGCGCGTTCTGTCATGTCTAGTATTTCTAAATTGTAAACCTTCATTTACTCTGAATCTAAAAGAGAAGTGAAGCACATCGCGCTTCGAGAAAATCAATCGGCATCGCGGAGAAGGGCCTTAACTGTTCGATATTAACGACATTCGCGCTGGTAACATCTCTTTTTTAGTAAGGGACAAGCGCGCGCCATTTGCTCTCTCTAAAAATTCGCATGGTTTGACAGCTGCAAATAACACGACTGAAGCATGTCGAATCGTACAAGCGAGACAGCCAATCAGCATCGCGGAAAAGCGGCAACAATACTTCGAGATATGCGACTAATCGACTTACGTGCCTTTTTTAGAAAAGTGGATGGATTCTCCGAAGGGTAAAAGAAAGCCGAGTGACATATTGTCGTATGAGTGAGTTTCAAGTAACGTCGTGGCACATCGCCCCTTCACGAATACTTCATAATCTCGTATACTTCGCACGAGTTAACGCCGGCGATCGCGATTCTCCATCGTGCAAAGTGTTAATAACGCAATTTTACATTTGTAAGATTTGCAAACGTTTTGCGTGCGCGACGTTTTAATTTTAATCGCGTACTTTCGATTGGTCAACCGCGAGTCTCTATACGAGCTGTCCACTTGACTCGCGTAGTGTCGCGCGAAGTTGCCGACGTATTCAAACCTTTCGTTGCTATCAAAGTATTATAATGCGACGGACACGGGTCGAGTCGGGACAAGTTGCGCGACGTTTCCAAATTTACACGAAAAGTTTACGTTAGAAACTGTTAGAATGTTTTTGAGAATAATATCGGGATTGGCACGCAGTCTCGATGTTGATTTTTTTGCCGGTGAGCGCGGCGCGCTTTGTTCTCGAGGACACCGGGCGGAACAAAGCCCAGCGGTCGTCGCAGACAGTTCAGAACCGTTCCACGTGTCACAGCGTTAGGATGTGTCGATTGCTCTTCGCGTACAATACGCGTCCTGGCTGAGGTAATATTTTCCCCAATAAGAATAATTTACCATACGGGGAAGGGGAGTATTGAATGCGTATTAAACAACATGTAGAAAACGGCTAATGCGGGATAGCTAAATGTAGCATCTGAAAATGCTAAACGTGGCATTTAAAATATAATTGCAAATCGTTTATCGTTTTGAACATGTGAATTTGCTGACGATAATAATTCCACCCGTAAGAAAACTGCGTTATGTCCGAAAAGGAACCAGCGCGCAGGACAAAGGTGGCAAGAAACGGTATATGAATTCACATTGTAATAAATTACAAGTATAGGCTGCCTACATCTTGCCTTAGACCCGCACTAGCCGTTTTCTATATGTTGTTTAATACGCATTTACCTACGGTACGATTAAATGCAAGTGTTACGTTCAGTGATTCACGTGAGCATTAAAGTGTCGAAGACTTGATCAAGCAAGTGCGTACTTCGCGATCAAAATATCGATTTGCCCGTGGAAATCGATGCAATATGTGACTGTAATCGCATCGTGTACTTTCGATCTGTGATCTCAATTGATTCGTTCGTCGATCGTGTATTAAAAATATTGTACAATAGAGTGTCGCGGTGTCAGTTGACATCAAAAGTGTCACATAAAGTGTTGTGTGATATAATGAACTGTACTTTCGTGAATAAATGTTGCGTGTGTCGCGATGGAATTGCGCAAGTCATGTGATTTAAGTAACGGAATGCAGTAATGCGTGAACCATTTTAATTGCATTTGTAATTTGTATCTCGTGATATTTATTCGCTCGAATTTTACAATTGTATCTCGAGCGTATTTTTAAATGATTCTCTTGGTTCAATTAATTACTGAATTAACTAATTTGTGCCTGCGCGCAGTTATAAATATTGTTGGCGTTCGAATCTCTCGGTGAGCGATTAATTATTGCCAAAATTACGTGCCAAAAATAAGTGATATTTTTAATTTTTTTTTCGATTTTGATATAAAGTGGACAGTTTTCTGTCCTTAGTTTTGTGCGTACTTTTTGCAATATTTTCTGTAAAACCAATTCAAAGATCGCTTCAAGAAGAGCAATTTCGGCAATTATTGTCGCTTTAAGATCCCTTTAAAGCTCGCCTACGCTTGATGGATTTCTCACGAATATCCAAACTACTTTCGTTGGGCTTGTCAACTCGAAAACAGATTGAGAGCATTGTAGAAATTAGTCGACTGTAACGACGTCATTATCGATTTCGTGTTTGTGTACAAATTCTCTTCGGGGATTCTAAAGCTACGAGTTTCGGAAACTTGAAAACGTTGACTGCGTCAACGACGAATTCTACGTGTAGTGCAAGAACGGCGTCTAGCGTGTCTCGCGATTAGATATAGTGAACAATGACATTCGTGCGAATAGTTAATTACAAAATTGCTCACATGATCGGTATCAAGATAGAAGTTGCTGCTCACCGGTCACTCACTGAGAATTTGAACAACAGGCCGTCGATAAACGAGATCTCGTATTTGTCGGCGCGAAGCTGGAATAACCAATCAAGATGCGCGATTCAAATTCGAACATTCGCGGAGATTTAATTTCGATAAAAATTCCCAAATTTCTGTTGACTAAATTAAAGGGAAATCGTTCTGTAAAATTTGGAGGAATATTTTTATATCGTATAATACTTACACCATATTAAACGGGGAATAACTAATAATTTAAAATGTAGCAACAACGTACTCAATATTTTAATAATTAAGCAACTTCCGCTGGTTTTTACGAGTAATTAACTATTCGCACGAACGTCATCGTTCAATATATCTAATCGCGACATGCTAAACGCCGTTCTTACACTACATATTGTAGTCGTCGTTGACGTTTTCAAGTTTTCGAAACCCGTTTCGCTTTAGAATCTCCGAAGAGAATTTGTATAACACAATATCGCATAATTTAATTTATCGTACAAAATGTAATTTTTAAGTGTTACATGGCTTGAAATTTAAAGAAGTAGAATTTGCGAAAACTCGCTGCGCTTGTGAAACGTAAAATTTGATTATCGTTTAAAATGTCATCGATTATTGAGGTTTATCAACCGCGGAAATTCTCGAAATTTCAGGGAAATGACGTATCGCCGTAAACAATTCGGTCGAAGTCTATTTTCATTGTACCAAATCATTCACGCGGCGACAGTCGAACGGGTCGGTTAGCGGCTCGCGCCGCTCCGCATATCTTATTGTTCTTACTTGATACGCGTTCGCGATAAGTGCGGGAAGAAACGGCGATCGCTCTCTGTGAATAATCAGCGATCGATATCATCGTGTGATGGCTGAATCCTCGCGATTCGCTATCGATGCTCGGTTAACCGGCAAGACAGGTATTTTGCGTAAAATCTGTACACGTCCAAAAATCTAAGCGCTAGCTAACTTGAAATTACTTCATCATTGCGACTTATGAGCCTTTTAACTGCCAAAAATTGTTCAGTAAAGAATGCTGCTCTGTAGTTGCAAAGATTTAGTTTCCTTTTCATTCTCACAGCCAAGATTGGATCCTTGCGAAAGGATCACGGAATTTCGTACAATTATTATTTTGGAGTTTCTATGTTCTTTGTCGTTTTCCAATGTCTTTACGTTCGATTAATTTCTACAACGAAAACAATATCGATCTGTCTTCGAGTTGACAAATTCCTGGTTCTGATTATAAAATTTGCTTAAGAGCACATAAATTCAATAACAAAAACTCGTTACGTATATGCATATTATTTTTCGTGTAAAAGTCATTTGCGATAAACGGGAGATTTATTGAATTTATTAATTATTATAATATTATTTTAAATAATAATAATATAATATATAATATTTATTTAACTTTCTCACTATGCTACCGAAATGGAATTTTCAAGTTTAATATTTTACACACATTAAGATATTAGAACTTAATTAACGTTCAAATGTTCTAGAAAGACAAATAAGTTTCGACGTTACGTTTATCACATGCGGATCCAACTTTGTTGTAATTTTATTCCACGTGTAATGAATTCCGTTCTAAATCGCACACTAAGATTAGAATTGATCTAGATCGATCTCTTACTAAACTAATAAGTCGAGGCAAAATTATGAAAGATGATTAAGCACGCGATCGGCATTGTAGATTACAAGGATTGCACTCTCATTTCTTCGTTTTTTATTTGACTTTTTATCGCATGAAAGAGATGCGCGTACAGGTGCACGAGCCTAGACTGCGCTACGATGCACAATGCTATCGACCGTCGAACTCCCCGGCGTCTTATCCGATGGTCGTTAACCCGAGCGTTTGCCGTTTCCTTCCTTCCACCTTCCTTCCGTGGACGCGACTCCTTTCCGCAATCGCGAGGATCGTTCATCGATAGTCCCTCAGGACAGATATTCCTCCTTCGAGGAACGGAACCGAAAACGCTAAATCACGTAAAAATGTCTGCGGTCACTTTGCGAGAGGCCGGTATTTGCAAGAATTTTATGCATATAGGATTTTAATTATAATTACTTTCTAGATTAGTTCATTTAATAATTTGTTTCTGGAGCGTCAAGTTCTTTTCAGGCTTAATTAGATGAGATTTGGCTCCAGCTTGTACTTGGTAATTTTCTTTGAGTAACACGAGTGATAAGCTAGTTTAATCGTTGAATCATGGTGTTGCTTAATTATTTTATCATAGTCCGACAGTAGCTTTGTAAAGACAAATCGAAATAATTAGCGAAAGCGCTAATTATAATTCGACGAAATTCGAGGCACGTGCGAGAAATCGCGATAGCAGTAATCGCTCGTGTAACGCATCGCAGGGAACGACGGTTCCATTTAAAATGAGGTGAAGATTTGCAATGGATATTAAGGCGCGCTAAACGATGCCAAAATTTCACGGTACAAAACTTCCGATAAATAACTCGTTTAAACCTTAAGATATGCGGAACAACGTAAAGCGCATTGCAAAAGTGCCAATATAATACGTTGCGATTCTCTTTGTAGACTTTTACTATTTTTCTTTTTCACCGTTTTGCGTCTCCGCAATCTTATCTAGCGACATTCTGATGGGTTCCTTCACCAACGGTGACGGCGACGTCGACGGCGAGAGGGAAATCGGGAGAGTACGAGGAAGTGAGGAGAGGAACGCGAGATTTTCGGGTCGGCTTCCTGCGGGCCTCCGCTCCGCTCGATGCCGAGCGGAGCGGAGTAGTCACGCTCGGCGAGCCCGAGGCTCAGGCTCGAGTGTTGCACACCGGCGGTGCTCAGTCTCCGGGTTAACGCGCGGATTTAAATACTCGGTGCTATCACCAGCTATGATCCAGAAGGAGAGAGAAAATTTAACGCGTGACCGATGATCGATCGCGAATGGCACGAATGCGAATCCGCGATTGATTTCAAGCTAACGACTGTCTCCGTCCGTCTCTATAACTTCCATTGTATCACCCGAATTTATGTTACACAGTTCTGAGGGTATCAGGCGGGTCGGTGTCGCGCGAGCGATATAGTTAGTTACGGTAAATGTAGAAGAAAGGAATTGCAGCGCGCGGAGTTGATTGGCGTTGGTGCGGGAGAAATTTTTAGTGTGACAGTGCAAAACTGAGTGCTAGAGTCAAGTGAAACAAAAGTGCTGGTGCGGGAAGGAAGAGAGACAAAATAAACAGAGGCGCATTCGATGCAAAGTGGAATTGTGTAAGAAACGTGAGTGGTCGTGATTTACGAAGGAAACAAGCGGTGTCGTTCGGCAACAGAAGAATTTCCTTCCACGTTGTTCTGGTGTATTATAATTAAGATTTCTTGGACGGACCGAGATGGCAGGGACTGCACTCCTCGGCAACTTCTCTTCGGACGCTGTGACCAGACTCGCGATAGAACGCGGCGATCGCTGCAAGGTTTGTTGCTCCACAACAGTATACGATTTATAGATTGCGAGATGAGTGAAAAGGCTGATAATTAGAAGTTTATTGGTGAAAAAAAATGGAATAATTTAATCGATAAATTTGTGCGACGTCTAATAATTGCATTGCGTAACGTACGAAAGAGATTAGCTGTTGTGCAATTATTGCAGTTATCTCTGATAGCTGCATGACCTGTAATAAATAGCAAAACGCTGATTAGGATCAATAGATATCAACATACTGATCAGTAAAAAATCGACAGATATCAACGGATTCTTTCATCACTATCGTATCGGCTTCGTTATCGGACGGTTCAAAATATGACAATAGAAGCACTCAAAGATACATTTAATTAATTTCCAATTGTAATTTCGACGTTGACATCTCTTTGCGAATAACAATACACGATTGTGTAAATAAATTAATCAGAGATCGCGGATTTGCGCTGGTGAGCGTCGCACTTTTGCAATTTAAAAATTTATCTCCCGGGCGCCGGGAAACAATAAATTCACGACGATTTGTCGGCAATCCGTTTCGAAATTTCGGCCGAAAATCCGTGATTCCGGCGACCAGAGACAATACTTCATTTTCCCGATACCGTCCGATGCAATTTCCTGCGTGCCTCAAACACGAAAAATCGATCGGTGCGTCTGTCGATTAGAACGCAGTGTCCATAACAATCTTGAAATGCTTCCCACGAAATAAAGCGAAGCTAAAATAACTTAGGCGATTTGAATTGATATTCTGCTCGCTTTAACCGTACAATTTTTCATTTCACGCGATACTTAGAAAATTCTAAGGGAACAGCGCGACGTGTAATCTGGTCTACTCCGTAACGATAGAATATTGGCATCGTTATATCATTACTCCGCGCCATTATCATGTCTCGTAATCGCGTCTCTTACACTTCGCTACGCTCGATATGAATATATCGGTGTTAATAAATTCAAACCACGCCGCGGGTATTACGAAAATGCGTGTGCGAGAGAGCGCCTGCAGGACCATCCATTTCAGAGCCCCGCGGCTTTCGCGGATCAATTATCTTTGCGCGCGAAATTGGGTCTACGAATTATCTACGCTCGCGCAAATCGAGAGAAATCGCGAACAAACGAGGTCGCATTTAGAAACTTTATCGATAGCCGACGTCAATAGACAATTGAAACAATCAGCAGCAGTTTTATATTCGAACTGCACGAATCATTTATGGGTTAAATGTGGTATTCATTTCATTCACTTCGGTGACATTTTGTATTGTTAGAAATCATTACGACAGAAAATTTGCCGACTTCCTCATTAGCTGTACGACAACGTTATCTAGTAATTTAAATTTCTCCGACGCTCCTGCGTTCTCTAATTAATATAATTAGTCGTGAATAACATCGCTACGAGATAAATTTTCTAAGGGAGAAATCTAGCGTAGAGAGCAGGTGACGAAATTGCAATTCTCGATGATCAGATATTATTACCGGGCGTTAAGTTCAGTCCTGGACAATAGTGGCTATTCGAGGAATTAAGGACACCAGTGCCGTGGTATCTCTGTATACGCGCGACACGAGGAAACGATTTGATGCTTTGGGAAGGGAAGTCTGCTCTCGTAGGAGGGCACCGTGCCAGGAAGCCGATATTGCTGCGAACGAGACCCCGCGGAGTGTGTTGTGTGCATGTATGTGTGTGGGGTGCGACCGGCTCGTTGCCCGACAGTTAACTTTCGTCGAAAGGTCACGCTACAACTGATCACCGAAAATCTTTCACTAAAAAGCCATAAAGACTGGAGTTTCCTTTTCGGCGAATTTTTAATAATTGACAAAATAATTTTATCACACCCAATACTTCGAATATTGCGATACCGCACTAGAATCTTGGCAGTGTTTTCAACGTTTTGAGAAACTCAAAGTCGATAAAAGGCATAAAGACTGGAGTTTCCTTTTCGACGAATTTTTAATAATTGACAAAATAATTTAATCACATCCGATACTTCGAATATTGCAATACCGCACTAGAATCTTGGCAGTGTTTTCAACGTTTTGAGAAACTCAAAGTCGATAAAAGGCATAAAGACTGGAGTTTCCTTTTCCGACGAATTTTTAATAATTGACAAAATAATTTTATCACACCCAATACTTCGAATATTGCGATACCGCACTAGAATCTTGGCAGTGTTTTCAACGTTTTGAGAAACTCAAAGTCGAT
>NW_011967061.1:62017-94609 GCF_000949405.1 Vollenhovia emeryi
AATAAAAGGCATAAAGACTGGAGTTTCTTTTCCGACGAATTTTTAATAATTGACAAAAAATTGTATCACATCCAATACTTCGAGTATTGCGATACCGTACTAGAATCTTGGCAGTGTTTTCAACGTTTTGAGAAACTCGAAGTCGATATCTCGATAAGAACAACGGGGAATCTGCAACGTAACAGTTTAATTGATTGAAGTGTTTGTGCAAAATATTTTTATATTTATTATACTATTTATATTAAATTTATTAATAGAAAACATAGTTCTTACTAGAAACTGCAAAAATATTTAAATTTCTTAATCGTATTTTCACTTTTAATAGCATAAAGGAACTTTGTAATTCAGTTTCTGCGATATATAACTTGTTAATAGAGTATAAAATATTCACAAGTGTTTGTTTTCTGAAGGAATTAAAGCAACGGAACGGCACAGAGCAATTTTTTTGGTCGTAGAGTTATTGTCGCATTCCGAAGAGCCTTCTATAGAATCTCTTCGTGCAAAAGGACGGATGCCAGAAGACCGGTCTTCCTCTCTTTGTGGGTGTCGAATAAAATTAAGAGAGAAAAAAAAAGATAAGCAGGATGTTGGAGACTCGCGCGCAACCTTACAACGAGACAGACTTGAGTGAAGGAATAATTATTAGGCAAATTATGCATTGTATTGTCTTGACTTGTATTGTGCTTTAACATCCTTGTCAGTCTTGAAAAGAAGAAATATATAATGAAATAATAAAGTCAAGGCTCGTGTTGCACTTCTAACGCATGTTGCATCGTAAATTACATCTATAAATAATTTAATCCAGGAACTGACAAGACTACACCCTAATAAAATTATATATGCTGGTCGTAAATCAAATTTGCAATTTTTAATTTTACAATTAGAGAAGATGCTAATTTCGGTCGGGTTGGATCTCGGTGTATGTATGAATTTCGTATATTTTTTCAGTTTTACAACTAGTCTAAAAGTGCCCACCCAATTATTTATCGGTCTTAAAATAAGTCGTTTTTATTGGAGCAGTAAATCCACATACATCGATCTACCTCTTCATGCTAACGAGCATCCTTTTTAGAATCACTGTAAAGAATTTGTTGCTAAACTGTCACCCCTTCCGAAGTTTCGATCTCTCTCACAATCCACCACAGACGTCTTTCTCAGTTCAACCGTGTCAGGCATGTGGTAATGTTTTTTAATTTCAATTTGTAGAATTCCGCATCTGAAAATAGTTGTTATTTTTTTAATTGTTACAAGCGCAGTCTTGTATTAACTTCTCGAATAATCACGTAACCATGGATCGATCCTCATCTTATCTGCGCGCGATCCGCGATGATAATCGTCTAACAAAAAGTCATTACCATGTTTACATGACAGAACACTGGATTTTCCACTTTAAAGATTCTGTTAGTATCATCAGAGAGATAAACATTATCGGACGTCACGAACGACGCGGGGGGATGCAAAAGTAACGTGTCACGAATTCCTAATCAGATGTACGTTTTCGTTAATTCTTTATCGAAGGAGCTCGCGCGATGTATCAGTCAACTGTGGTCAGCAGCCGCGGCTGGTCGATTCGGATGCATCGTAAACGTAAGTACACATACAATTGTGTACGGTTGTAGTGGTGTAAAATCTATGCAGCATATACGTATCGTGAATGCCTTGACGTTCGATAGCAATTTTCTGAAGGTATTTTCGGAGAGAATCGCGTGATATTTACACAAGCACAAGTCATGACTATTCGCCGGGAAGAAAAGGGGGTCATAGCCATCCGTTATAGAGAAATAGGCAACCAGCGATAATTGACAGCTCTAGCGTGTGACATGGCGTAAGGTTAAACGATAAGCACAGATTATTCGTCGTATTAAATAAAATCGTGGAAAAAAAGTATAATCTTCTAGACTTTCGTGTCATAGGCCGACTTTGTAATTGCTAGAACGCTCGCAACCGCTAGAAAATGACCGCGAATGCGACGATGTTGAGAGAACAATCGAACAATCCTCAGGCGAATATTACCGCGTTTTTAATTATTAAGTGAACTTGAACTCTTATAGCAGCTTGTCAAACTACGCGCTTTCTAATTTTACGAAGCTACTGTCTGTGTCTTCAAACGTATATCGATTCTTTTGAGCTAAGAAGATTATGTTTTCGAAGGCTTTTTTTAATTTTCTGAGAATTCTTTCTTCGTGAAAGATTCGTTTCAGGCAGGAAGCTTAAGATCTCGATTACGAATTGCGGATGCTAATTCGTTTGTTTAGGAAGACCGCAGAGGGATGTGGCATTTGATCTTCCTGTTAATCGGCAGCGCGATGGCCGGCGAGTCCGGACCGGAATCGCCGCCGGAGTTCCCTGACACGACGATCAAAATCGAGGCGCCGCTGCCTTACGAGGAGGCATTTCCGACTCCGCTTCCTGGTCTGCTGTATCCCAGAGAAAGTGAATCTCGAGAGGTAAACCGTAGTACATGACGTGACAACTGGTCTTTTAATGCCACTCGAACCTGAACCCCGAGACAGCCGGCACACGTTTTCACACTTCCATCGCGAATCCAAAAATGTTCTCGTGTTCAGTAAAGCAACCCGCGACATTTCAGCTTACCATTTACATCTCGCTTATTAAAAATATTTCCAAACACTTTCCATTCCAATGAGAAATTTATTATATAACGTAAAACGTATACATTATTTGTAATTAATAAGCCGAAATTATTATGCGTTGGTGCCATTTTACACTGTCTTAAAAATGTACTTCTATATTAGATAAAAATGTTTACAACGAAAGTAAATATACAATGAAGAACGCCGGATATATTTAAGTCCTCCGTTTTTTCTACAGGTGAGATCACTCGACGGATTGTGGGATTTCGCCGTGTCGCCTAAAGGAGATGCGCTAAAAGGTTACACGGAAGGATGGTTCACCGATGATTTATCAAAGGTATCCGTGACTTAATATAACAATTAATAACGTCAAACGTATGTAAATGATCGGAGTCAAATTTAGAGAAAGACTCGCGACGAAAACATACTAGAAGGAATAATTTAATAAATGAAAAATTAATATAACCAGAAGAGAGAGAAGTGAACGAGATATTTTACAATTGCATAACAGTATACAGGGAGATGTTTAATTCATTAATTTATTTCACGCGAAGACTCTAAATTAATCATACGCGTTAAAATTTTCCGCATTCGGGACCGGCATTGCATTCTTTATGCCTTTTTCTAAACTATGTAATACTGTTAAATGTTCAGCTCATCCAAATAATTCTTTCAAAACCCTGCTTGTAAAACGTTGTCTAAAAAGCTTTGGCAGGATTTCAAAGAAATTTCGAGAAATCTATTATATCCCACTAGTTTTTGTTTTCTCATATATTTATCATTGTCTTTTTCATCTATTCGCTCTTTTATTACTTTTCATTTACTCGCTAATTCGCGTCCAACTTTTGCCCGTTCTTGCTGCAAGAGTCACGTGTATTTTATAGTTTCCCATAATTACATGTTCGTTTACTCCGTCATTAGTGAGGATCTATTCGCGTAAGACATGACTGGCTTTACAGGTCGGCGAGATGATGAAGATGCCGGTACCCTCGTCCTACAACGACATTACGACATCGCGGAACCTCAGGGACCACGTCGGGGCCGTATGGTACCAGAGGACCTTCTTCGTACCCATCTCTTGGCGGGACCAACGCGTCTTCGTCAGATTTGGCTCGGTCCACTATCTCGCGCAAGTGGTAAGCATTCGCTGCTCTGAGTTTCTCTGTCCCAAAGTGATTTCCTTCGGGATTTTTCTTAAATCCATTCGAAAATTCCTACGGAAGCAAAATAAACAGAGAAAGAGGCGAGAGATATAGATTGGCAATTCAATAATCCAATCTCCACTATTAAACGGCTTTTCTAAATAAAGAGCTTGTCGATTTGTATTTATAGAGAGACTACGATATATTTCGTGACAAATGTTCAATTTTAACGTGACTTTTTTTCCGAAATACACGTAACGTTAAAATTTAAGTTGCAAGACGCACATTGACGTGGTTCGCGGGCGTGTTGTGTGTGTTCTGACATAGTGGGTGAACAACGCTTTGGTGACCAATCACGAAATGGGCCACCTGCCCTTCGAAGCGGAGATCTCGTCGTACGTGACCTTCGGCGGCAAGAACCGCATTACCGTCGCCGTGGATAACACTCTGCTGCAGACTAGCGTGCCCCAGGGCAAGATCGTGGAGATGGTCACCGACAACGGCACCACGCACTTGCAGACTTATACCTTCGATTTCTTCAACTATGCCGGTATACACAGGTACGAGTTTAATTAATTAAAACACGGTACCGTGGCTTGTTTAATTGAAACGATCGAGGATCAATTTTTTACCTTCCTTTTCTTCTTTATTAAAAATAATTTCAACCACGCTCAATGCAACTATAAATAACGGACGTACAGGAGAGAAATATTTTTTGAAACTTATAACTTTAACACATTATTTCTCTCTCGTTTAATTAATATTATTAAACTTGTAAATCTTGCAGTTTCTTTCAGTTTACCTATTTTTCTCAAATGGATCTCGAAAGTTAATAGATTAAGAGGAAGCAAAAGACTCCACACCGAATTTTTAATTGAAAACAGAATTAATACAAAAATACAAGTGTAACATATAGTTATCAAGCGAAAAGAGAATACACATGACAGGTGTAATCGCATTGTTCCGTTTCGTTATTATGCTATTACGAAGGACCTTTCGAGTTCTCTGAAGCGACGCGCGAATTTCACTCGTCACAAATAGATCTCTATCAAGGGCTTTGTGGAAAAACTAAAGAGAACATTCAATGCGTTACGCATTATAATCGAGGCCACAAGAGACACGATCGACGGGATTTTAGCTTTTCTATAACGAAAAAGTTTCTATGCCGTAGAAAAATAGAGATTGACAGTTCGATTAATTTAATCACGCACGATAATTCGAGATAGTTATAGGCAATTCAAGTGCATCATAATTAATACAGAAATACAAGTGAAGTGCAATACAGAGGATTTATAGCATTCGTTACTAAATCACTCTATCAAAATATTTCATTCATTTCAATTTTTGTGTGATTTAGAGTTAAACAATATTTTCAATTTATTTATTTTGTAATTTATTATTATGCATGAAAGTATATTCTACAATCTCGCGATACGATTGCGAGACTGAGCCCATTTACTAAATAATTCTTTCAACACTTAAAACAGTTTTTGTATCTATTGATTTTTTTATGTCTAAGTTCCTGCATTTACCAAGTCAGAATGCACGACCCTAATTTTACTAATGACACCGCTGTTCCTCTAATTGATAAATTTTATTGCAATACTTTGCGAAGACCCGTTGTGCTGTACACCACGCCGCGCGTCTACGTGGAAGACATCACGGTGAGGACGAGCCTGATCGGCGACATGGGAATTGTCAAGTACATCATACAGCCGGCTGGCTTGCGCGAAGGGGAAATACCTGTCTGCAGAGTCACGTTGCACGACGCCGAGCACACCCTGGCCATCAAGGAGCCCGTTTACGGCCTGTCTGGTACCCTGAAGGTCCCTCTCGCCAGACTCTGGTGGCCCAGAGGCATGGACCCCAAACCGGGATACCTGTACACTTTGGAGGTAAAAAAAGAGAGAGAAAATTAAAGAGAAGTGGGCCGCTGTTTAGAAAATTATACGTGACTGAAGTATTACTTTGTATTAAATTCTAAAGATTCGTTTGCGAAATGGTATGTCGCTTTTTAGGTGAGACTCTCGGTGGCGAATGTCACCAAGCCGGACATCTATCGATTGCCGATCGGCATCAGGACACTCGCGTGGACCAATACGAGTCTCTTGTTGAACGATCGACCGGTGTACATGCGTGGTTTCGGCAGACACGAGGACTCGGTTATCAGAGGACGCGGTTTTGACCTCGTTACCGCTGTCAGAGATCACGAGTTGCTTCAGTGGGTCGGCGCTAATGCCTACAGGACCAGTCACTACCCTTACAGCGACGAGGTCCTCGATATAGCCGACAGGTGCCGAGAATTTTCCTACAGTTATATCTGATACACTAAAATTTTTTATACGCACTTTTGTTGCAACGCTACTTCGCTCTGTTAAATTCTCTTTTGAAGATTGGGCTTCCTTGTGATCGATGAGTGTCCTTCCGTCGATACCGAGAACTATTCGCCGTCGTTACTATCGCGTCACAAGGACTCGCTGTCGGAGCTCATCCGCAGGGACAAGAATCGACCCTCCGTAATCATGTGGTCGCTGGCTAACGAACCGAGGACCCAGTTACCCCAGGCTGAGGAGTACTTCAAGCAGATCGCACATCACACCAAAGCAATCGATCCTACCAGACCGGTTACCATTGCGCTAGCTCGAGGAGTGCTGGTAACTTAATAAATAAATACATTAAGT
The DNA here is from genome assembly GCF_000949405.1 of Vollenhovia emeryi. NCBI lineage: Eukaryota > Metazoa > Arthropoda > Insecta > Hymenoptera > Formicidae > Vollenhovia > Vollenhovia emeryi. The sequence continues at coordinate 68,435 of NW_011967061.1, forward strand.
ATATGAAAAGATAGAACGTGAAACAATTTTTTTTTAATGAATACTTAGATTTAAATACTTTTCAAAGAACATAAAATCCTCTTTGTAGCAAAGTTTCAAATAAAGTTACACTTCGATCAAATGAAAGTCAAAATAATTTATCTAATTGTAACTCAATCTACTCAGGGCTTCTAATTTTCATTACAATCGGTCGTAATATGAAAATTGCCGATAAATAGATACTGTAAATTTTAGGAGGACAGAGCTGGTCAGTTTCTCGATGTGATCAGCTTCAATCGTTACAACGCTTGGTACAGCAACGCCGGTAGAATGGACATGATCACTAGCAGAGTTCAAGGGGAAGCCGAGGCTTGGCACAGAAAATATAACAAGCCGGTACTTATGTCCGAGTACGGAGCCGATACTATGCCCGGTTTACACGAGGTAAGCCTCGCTTTATAAAACCAAAAACTCTCTCTTTATATGCATAATAAATTATGTTTGTTCTATATTTACTTAACATAAGTTAATCCCTCTCTCTCATCGCTTTTTAATTTTATTACAAAAATTAAAATATATAACCACATATCAAAATAAAAAGTATACAAATATTGAAACGAGATAAAAAAATAATATAAAAATGTAGAAATACATAGAGGAAAACTGTAAATATAAATAACAAATATAAAGGAAAAAGAATAAGAAAAATAAAACGAGAATATAAAATAATTGTGCAATTTTGTCCAATGAACTTTTATTTATTACATTGTAATTTTTTATTTAATTTGTATTATAATTTATATACATTCCATATTAATTATTTGCAGTTACCGGAATATGTATGGAGCGAGGAATACCAGAAGGAGCTATTCTCTAGGCATTTCGAAGCCTTTGATCGATTACGACACGAGGGTTTCTTTATCGGCGAATTCATCTGGAACTTCGCCGATTTTCGCACCGCACAAAGTGAGTATCGAATAAAATTGTATTCGCTAATTTATTATCATAATATATATTATTTCTTTTAACAAGTAGATGCTGACATTATCACGGAAACTTAATAACTGTAGATTATAATCAAGTTCATACATTCTTTTCGCTATTTCTACATACAGCTATAATTAAAAGTGGCCAATACGCTTCCAATTAATAATTAAATCAATAGCTTTAATTTATAAGAACCGATAGCGTTGTGCTTAACTTAAGAGAGATATCATTCAAATGTCAACTTGAGATATCGAATCATTGAACTACGAAAAAAAAAACGCTTTTTATTAATACTCGTTTGCGCGTTGCAGCGTATACGAGAGTGGGTGGCAATAAGAAGGGAATCTTTACGAGAGACAGACAGCCGAAAATGGCGGCCCATCACGTTAGGAGGAGATACCATGCGCTCGCAGTCGAACTGGACGGTGCCCAGGTTCCGGAGAACGTCGAAGATTACGTTTCAACCTATTATTCTCACTTAGAACTCTGACTGAATTTAAGGAGAGACAAAAATTAACGCTTCACACACAGATATTCGTCTTAATTTTATTTTTACAGAACTGCATTCTATTCGTTTTGTACATCGAGACGTAAAGGTTGCACCGATAACTTAATATAGAATTATTCACCTGACGTGTGCATTCATCAAATCATTTGTACCCACGAGAAAAAGGGTTGGGAAAGTTACTTTATAAAAGAATCTAGTTACAGTTGCAGTTGCTTCGCTAAAAATGTAACTAGTTACAGTTACAGTCACTTAAAAAGTAACGAATCGTTACTCTGCAGTTACTTTCTTGCAATGAAGATAAAAATATCAAATCTGCATTTGAATTGTAAGGAGCCGATACGGGCGTTCGTGCGTAAATGCAAGGCCTGATGCAATCTGTGGAGGTTTCAATATATACAATAAAGTAACCAGTGATGTAACTATGTAATTAAATTAGTTACTAGTTATCGAAAACATGCAACTGAGTTAAGTTACAGTTACAGATGGAGAGAAAGTAACGAAGTTGAGTTACGAGTTTCCAAAAAAGTAACTGCAACAACTTACAAGTAACGAGTTACTTCCCAACCCTGAGAAAAATGTAAACCCTCCAAGGTTATTCGTCCGGGACTCGTTCACATTCGTTTGTATGGCAAGAAAAAAAAACTGCATACTCATTTTCCATCTGACGCAAACTCTTTATATTCTGCCTACTCTTACGATGTACATAAATATTTAAATTTTAAAAAAACTGCATCTCTCTGCCATCTCGACGTTTTTGTACAACTCGTACAATATATTTACAAAGTTGTATTAAACATAATGTCCTTTAATCACAGACTTATTCGAGTGGTTATTTACGCCGGCGTTATTTAGAATGGCTTAGCATCGTCCGGCGGTTCCACGATCTTCAGACAGGCGTCGGCCATCTCCACGAATATGGGTTCCTTCATGGCTAGTGTGATCGCCTCGGTGGGATTCGGACTGTTCATAATTGCGCTCATGATGTGGCGCAAGTGGGGATTCTGGAGGCAATTTATCAGTTCCTTGCTGTCGCACAATTTCTGCAGCTTCTCCGCGGGCACTGTATCTTCCGTTGGAAACTTGTATTCGCCGATCCTTTGGCGTTCCTTGGGTCTCTCAGGTAACACTGGAGGCTCGCAGGGTCGAGTCTTGTGCTCTCTGCAACACGCCACGGAGCAACTGAAAGGAATAAAACAATGAAGTCAGTTATAAAAGACACGAAGGCACTTAGTCGACATACGTATAGATAGGCAATAAAGAAATTAATGAAACTCGACTAACGGAATAGGGCGAAATTTGGATACGTTGCTCAGTATATTTTTCTGAACACAATGATGTAATAAAACATTGTGTTGCAATTTTTTCTAGGTACCTGCCCCCCCTTTTTTCCGTATTTTGACTGGACTATAAACTGTACAGATCGATAAGAACGACTTGGCGCAAATAAAATGCACAGCGAAAGGAGGAAAACGAGATCCTTTGTCACTCTTATTATAATTACATTGTAATTCAATTTCCAATAAGTTAGACAAAGGTGACACGTTTACTATTAGGCCCGGTCTGCAATGAGTTGTTAGTCAGAAGTCAGAACTACATCCGGAAAGAAAGAGAACCCAGCCAACGCAGAACATTGCAACAACGTTGCGGCAACGTTGTAATATTGCCGTAATGTTGCTGCAACGTTGTAATATTGCCGTAATGTTGCTGCAATGTTGCAACATTGCCGTAACGATGCTGCCAATGTTCTGTGTTCGCTGGGAACCGACATATAGTTCTGACTTCCGACCAACAACTCCTTGTAGGCCGGGCCTTACCCTTCTGTACTGTCGAAAAGTAGCGCGACAATTTTTGAAGGGATATTTCAATTTCACAAAGGCTATTTTCGTGCTCTCTTCAGAAAGCACATCGAGAGGCTGGGATAACCTCAATCTCTGGCAAGCAGTTATACTTACTAAAGTTCCCTGCACCTCGGACATTTGTAAGCTGCACCGTCCTTCCCGCAAACGCAACATTTTCGTACGGTCTCACTCATCTTCAATTATCATAACTCAATTGTTTTATCAGGCACGCTGTTCGATACACGTATAAAAATATCGGAGCGCGAGCACGTGTCGCGAATGTATTTTTAGACGACCACGTGACCGGCGGGCGCGCGCTGGTGTAGGGCGCCATCTGCGGGTCGAGGAGAGAAGCAAATTTAAAGTGCTCGGGGAATTTAAACTAGAAATGCTTATCTATATAGAAATGAAATAGGAATCTCGACGAGTGCTTTATTTTTAAGTTTGCTGGCACTTGTAACGTTTATACTATGTTCAGCACAAAAATCAATTATACATGTAGAAGAAAGCCTCCTATTATGAGACAAGTTTCTAACATGAGACAGCAGGGTTTCTGTTAAATTAACAAGCATCATCTGTTGGTTCCACCATGAATTTATTGCCCTTGGAGTGAAATCTGTTTACTGGAAAGTTGATTATTAAATCGTGTAAGCGTCGCGAAGAAAGATTTGTGATTAAATTTGGACGCTGAAAACCTGCTATCTCACATTGGGAGCCTATCTCGTAATAGGGGACTTTCGTATTTACATTTCGTTGCGTATATATTTTCGTATATTTTTGTTGCGCGACGTTGAGAAGTCATTTCGAGAAATTTTGAACTTTATTACGAATTGAATAGATATACAACAGATATACAATAGATATACAGTCAACGCTATCGTCGTAAACTTGACATTCCTAATAATGTGTCAGATCGAGAGGAAATATTTCCATTTTTTGCTCGGTTAAAAATTATTAATCGTTAAATATTGCAATTATTTAAGGTCTTATGTGGACTTTCGTAAAACAAATAATAAATAATTTAAAAACTATCAAAAACCAATGCTAAAAATTGAAGTTTTTTGCATCATATTCTTCAAACCTGTAAAAATGTTTCTGCGAAGTTTCAAAACAACTTGCCTGTTTATTTTGCTTAATTATTATTTAAAAACCGCTATATTCATCACACGGAACAAAACGCTGTTGAATTAAACAAAATGAAGTTGCTTCAGTCAAACGTTAATGTCACGGGCTGCCACAAGCATAAATAATTCACTTAATTGTATTTGCTATCCCAGTGAGAAATGATTCGTCGATCGACGTCGAAATGATGTCGAATCGACGTCAATTCGACGGTGTCGATGTCGATTCGACGTCATTTCGACGTCGATCGACGAATCATTTCTCACTGGGATGGATTTTAATTTTAAGCATTGAACTAAATATCCAGATTATTAAGACAACAATCTCATGTTTTTCATTTATTAATACTGATTTTGTTTCAATGATTTTATTTCAATTGCATTGATCTTGTTAATACATTATTCTTTTTTCCGCACAGTATTGATGCGATATCAACGACAGGGAAAGAGAGAGAGAGAGAGAGAGAGAGAGAGAGAGAGAGAGAGAGAGAGAGAGAGAGAGAAGTTGATAACACCGCATACCGGCTTAAATCTCTCAAGCTTTACATTTTCATCAAAAATAAATTCTATCCACCATAAGCAATACTTAAAATTATAATTTCATGAATTTCTCACAATTGTGTGCCGATTAGAATTGATGCACTATTTTTATTTTCTAATGTTTCGGATTAACTTTTGAAAGAGATAATCCGTTCAACATATATCTTTAATCATTTGTCAAGAATTATTAAACCGAATTTACTTGAAGTTGTGTTTATAAGATTTCAAAATAAACTCTCGGTTCAGTAACAATGCTTGTAAACAAGGAACCGACAAATTAAAAAAAAGTCGCTTACTTTAAACGACTGAGCATCGAGAATTCTGACTCCCGGAGCAGAGCTCGGTATCTTTTTCTTAAATACAGATATAGTTACATATACAGCGACTATCTGTACCTGCATCTTTCATCGGAAAAATAATTCAGTGCATCTTGTATCTGTATCTAAATCGAAGGAATTGAAGAAAACTTGTATCTGTATCTCTTCACCGAATCCATTGAAAATTTATCTTGCGTCTGTACACTGAGAAAAATGTCCGATTAAATATAATCGGATAATCCAATTACATAATAACAAACGAATATATCCGATGAAAGAAAATGTGATCGGTTTTCAGTAAAATTTCATCGGTAACTGCATTCCATCGGATGTATCCGTAATTTGTTCGGAAAAATTAATCATCGGAAACACTGTCTAATTGGTTTATCCGATGAAAAATTTTCTCAGTGTATCTTTGATGGAAAAAAGTCAAGATACCAAGCTCCGTTTCTGAGGATTAATAAATCGTTGAGTCCTCAGTTGCTCCAATGGGAACCTCCTTCCTTTTCGTTACAACGTGCCTAAAGTCTCGTCACGAAATTGGCCGAAGCGGGAATTTAACGGGCCTCGAGCAATTTCTAGGAGCGCGTCTCGTTTATCGCGATTTATCTTTGGCGATCCTCGGAGTTCGGGCTTTCGTGTAAAATCGGTAGCGTTAGGAAAGTAGCGTTCGCGCGAACGCACCGCGGGGAGAGAAATTACGACGTATTTCGATGAGGAGGAGGCGGAACTGGCCTGGATCTCTAAACGCGATCTCGTGGCGGATAACGATGGAAATTCGCATTCTTGCGGCGCGAGAGTACACGTACGTACGTCACTCGCGTGCCGGACACGGTGCGTCAACCGTACGCGTGATTCCAACGTGATTTCATTTCACATCACGCAAGAACCGAATCTCGCCTCGGCGATTTTACCTCGCGGCACGGAAAACGGATCCCGGACTCGAGTCGCGATCCGAATTCTCGCCCTCGGCGCGACACGAACCAAATTTCATTCCTCAACGACGACGTACCGTTTCCGCCTTCGCGCGGATCCAGACGTCTCTTTAGTTTAACTTCACATCGACGCGGTCTGAATAGATTTTGATTTTTAAATTAATTTTAACTCCGCATTTATCGACGTAGCAATCAACGCGGGAAGCAAAGACTGCGCGGCATTATAGTAAAATGAAGAACATATAAAACAACATACGACCGTATAATTAAATTCAAATTACTAATAAGCAATCAGAGCCAAGCGCGGTAATTATTATCGCGCGAAAAGATTCAATTGAAATTGCCTGGCGCACGTTTCGGCCCCCTTTTTTCGACTCTTCTCAGCGCAAACGTATAATTAAATGCGTAATTACGATACAAATGTATTTACAGTTTCGAAACTACCGTAGGCCCAGAGTCGCCGATGTGAATTGTCATCGCCGTCGAAAGCTCTCGGCGCTGAAACTTTCCTCCCGGGGCCGGTGACCATGAGTAGAGCTCGCGCGCCCAAGGTCATTGATTCCACCGGCAGTTCCGGCTCGGTTTCTGGGCCAGGTTAACCGACGGTCCCGCGACGGCGACGTCCGGAATACCTTCGCTCGCCGTGACGTCGGCTCGGCCCGATACGGGAGATACCGGTAACGAGCCGGCATAACTCAGCGGCGGACTCGGGCTCGTACGAACCCGAACGTTCTAACGCGAAAAGTCCTCTTCGAGCGCCCTTTTCCCCTCCGACAAACTGGCGGACGATTATAAAGACTATAAGACGATTGAGTCCCAGAAGAAGCCATTCCCAGTGAGAAATGATTCGTCGATCGATGTCAAAACGATGTCGAATCGACATCGACACCGTCAAATTGACGTCGATTCGACATCGTTTCGACATCGATCGACGAATCATTTCTCACTGGGTTGCTCTCGCGAACATTTACGGACGCGAGCGATGTGCTTCGAGTGAAAGTGATCCCTCGGAATTTTCTCAAAATGAGCCCAACTACACAGTGTATCGGTAAAATTGTTGTAACTGAGGTATCTGTATCGAGAATGAGCTAACGGCTCGGCCAAGTCCCAGCTTGTAGCTCGCTCAGCGAACATGAATTACGGCCTCGCGCCTAGCATCATCGAGGCTCATGGCACTCGCGAACATTCCGCCGAACGAAATGCGAATTGACCGTTCATTCACGTCCGAGACCCCGTTCAGCAGCGGCGCATTGGCGCGAATTTCATCTTCCAGGCCCTGGAAGAGGCTTGGAAAGAGCTTCCGAAGGTCCGAACGCGCGAGTGAACAGTTCACGAACGCTCTGGTAGATAAACGAGAGATGAATCAAAATTCTATACCAGGTTCATTCTTGATAAGGAAAGGACCGAAAACTTTCGCCGGCTTTTAATCGAGCAACTTTGTAATCTGCATACAAGTTTGGGACGAAAGGAGTTTCCCTCGCTCGTTTCTTCTTATACAAGTCGAGACATTATATTGGAAGCTAATTGTTAATTACTAGAGCTAGTTTTAGGTGGAGGTGATTGACCGTGTTTGACTGCATAAATCGCAACGCAGATGATAAAAGCGAGCTCTCGTGGACGAAGATCGGGTTTACCTTGAGGAGGTCGCGCGGTGCGTTAATCTCATTCTTCTCTTTCCGTCTGCGACGACGGGAAAATGCGGTGACCCAACGCCAGGAAATCCAGAGGGTCGTGCCGAATCGCGACTGTACGTGTCTCAGATCTTAGATTATCACGGTGGTACAAATTTACCATAATAGTAGCATAATTATAATATATACACCGAGAGAATTTCCTTTTAAAATTTACCCTGAAAATCATGTAATCGTGGAACAGCATGGCATTTTGAAGAACTTTATGAGAACTTTTTTTTATTTTACCATGCATTTTTTACTAGTAAAATGTATACTAAGCGTAATTGCTAGTAAGAAGTATAGTAAAATTTCAAAAAACTGTCGTAAAATTCTTTCGTGGGACAACATGGCATTTTAACGAATTTGTTAAATGTTAACCAGGCATTTTACTAGTAAAATGTATACTAACAATAAGTATAATATAATTACTAGTAAAAGGTACAGTAAAGTTTCAAAAAACTCATAAAATTCTTTCGTGGGACAACATAGCATTTTGACGAACTTTATGTAATTTTTTTTTAATGTTACCATGCATTTTACTAGTAAAATAACTCTCGTAAAATTCGTCACAATGCCATGTTGTTCTACGACTACATGATTTTCAGAATAAATTTTAAGAGAAGACTCTCTCCGTGCATAATTGAATTTATAATATAATATTATATGTTAAATAAACTCGAAACAAATTTTACATAGAGCCCGCGAACCAAGCGAGTGTATTCTAACAATAAGTGAAATATAAACGTTTCGACTTACAACGAGGTCATCTTCTTCCGCGTTTGTATTATTTTTCACTTAGTACACATATCATTGGCCACGCACATCTTGCTTGGTTCGTGAGCTCCACGTAAAATTCGTTTCTGGTTAAATTATCGAGCCTCTATATTCTTATGTTTGAAATAAATTTATTGTCACGATTAATTGTTACGTTCATTAATTTCAAAATATCAATTCAAAGTTAAATCAGTCACAATTGAATTATATTTTCCAATTATATCTTCGATAACACGGATAACAATTTTCCGATTTAAAAACGTGTCTGAATTAAACAAAGTAACTATTTCCTGTTGAGGAATAATAATTGTCACGCTAGACCTCGCGTGAGTAGAAAAAACTCATAAGAATCTCGAAACTGCTAGATGCTATTCAAGCTGTAAAGTGAACAATTTGTACACGGTAAGACTTTTCTCTTAAAATCCACCCTGGAAATCATGTAATCGTGGGACAACGTGGCATTTTGAAGAACTGTAGGAGAGTTTCTTGAAATTTTACCATACAGTCTACTAGCAAAATGTGTACCAAGTATAATTACTGTTGGTAACTAGTTGAATGTATAGTAAAATTTAAAAAAACTCATCAAACTCTTCGAAATGCCACGTTGTCCCACGATCGCACGATTTTCAAGATAAATTAAAGAAATTCTTTCCATGTACATATCCTAATCGAAATCTCTACATTCGGCCGATAACAATTGTTCTTATCGTAGCTCGCCAATGTCTGAAACGAAGAAGCTCCGCGCGTGTGTCACTGGCGTGACGAAAGCCGGACCAAATTCATCGGGATGACTCGCGCGCGTCGAGAGATCTCATCTCGGAGCAGCCGCGAGCGCGATGACAGCATCCGGCGATGACGTCACATAGCGGCGGCGGCCGCTGCGACGACCGTGCACGATGACGTCGACGATGATCGCGGATCGGCGGCGGCGGCGGCGGCGGCGGCGACGGCGGAGGCAACGGCAGGAGGAAGGAGTTGGATCGGAGCTCCGACAGGAATCGACGGTGCACCGTTTCGTCGCGGGGCCCCAGTACCTTTCAGATCGCCGTGTCGTCGACTTCTTTCGGACTCTCGCGGACTCGCCGCGGGAGAGCTCGATTCCGCGCGCCGGGCCCGGTCGTCGATCCGCGACGCCGCGCCGGCCGCCGGACGCCGTCGGCACATGACAGTGACCCACATACCGCGGTTCCGGTATGCCGCGTTACGGTAATCCCGGCGGATCCCCCGGCGTCGGGGACACCGAACGAATTGCCCGCGCGGCCGCGACGTCGCGATAACGTATATCCGGCCGTAATCGGGACGGGCCGGACGACGGTCGGCGTTGAAGTGCGCGGCACGGATGTATCTCCGTTGACCATCTCCGCGGTAACTTGGCCACCATCCTCGTGCGACGTTTAAAGGTCCATTTGTACGCATCCGCGACGTGCCAGTGCCAGCCGTCCGGTTCAGTTCCGCGAGGCACGCCGGACGTGCGTAAACACGTCCGTTAAAAACGGGAACAACATTTAATACTGACGGGGATTCACGGAACTGAACGGATACGGCGCCGACACGTCGCGGATATGTGTAAATCGACCTTAACGGTGATTTCTTAAGCGAGCCGAGTCGATCCGATCGAGCGCGGGTTCCGGGACGGGTTGCTAAATGAGCGAGACAATTGTAAGAAACGAAAACGCGAATAAATTAACAGACGTAGAGCAAATTAAATTGGCGGCCACGTTTGAGTTCCCTGAACTGCTCTCGAAAGTTTCGGAGTGAAAATAGAACCATGGAGTGAAATATTCGCTCTAATAGAGTAAATATTTGCTCCAATAGAGCGAATATTTCACTCCGCGGTTCTATTTTCACTCCGAAAAACTTTAGAGAGTGTACTTACCGACGATGGCGATTTTAAAGCAAAGTGCAGTCCCTTAAATGTAATCAATTTGTGAGGCGCGATTGTCACTTTAATACTCGGCCGAGTAAGCTTGAAGTTGTACGAATTGCCATGTTTGAGTCCCAATATCAAAGATGGATAAATTAAATTTTACTTAAAGCCAAGTGTCTATATGCATTTGATATTAAAACGATATTAATTGAAACGTGGAAAATCGTTTAGCGCGATGCGGATTGAAAGTTCCTCGAGCTTCCTTGTGCCGGAACGGTTTAACATAAATCACAATCGTGCAGTTATTATCGCCGCGTTATCGCCGACTCGGAGAATCGCGTCTGGTCGCGAGATCGCGCGACGATGATTCAATGCCCGGAGATAATCAGCGCATTAAAGCAACACATTAAACTCGAACTTGGACGTCCACCGATCGGCCTGCACTAACAGCGAGAATCGGATGAACGCCGAACGTTCTTTTCCCACGTGAACGCGTGGCGGTTTTTTACCGTGACGTCCGCGCAAAATTAACGTCCCGGGCCGCGTTAATGCACAAGTATTCGTGTCCGGCACGAGCTCTTTCCCCGCGGACTGATCGCGCGACGGTACGACGGATCTGAAATGTTTTTTGAGGCTGAAGAACGCGGATATCCGCGAGGGTAGCCGAGAGCGAGGTGTCTGCGCGTTGCGAGATAACTCGTACGCAATTGCACCGGGAAGAAGACGTAAATCCAGATGAAAGAATATTCGGAAGCGCGAGGGAAGGACGTGAGACCGAAGAAACGCGGATGTAGCCACCGAAACAGGGAAATAAGAAATTTGAGTAGATGATCGGAAACTACGATCTTGAAATTGTACGTTCTTTTGGCACTGGGAATTACGACAGCAACCCTGATTATTAAAAAAGTACATAGTAACGCAACATGCGTGCGTGTAATAATGTACGTTATTAATAACGTATCAGACTACGGATTGCGGTTAGATTGAAATTTGACCAATCGGAGCAAAGCTTACTAATCTCAAGTAGTGAATTTTATTCCAATTGGTTAAATTTTAATTTCAATCTATTTGCCTGATACGTACGTTATTAATAACGTATTAGACTACGAATTGAGATTGAGATCAGATTGAAATTTGACCAATCGGAGAGAAATTTATTAATTTCACGTTTAGTGAATGTTACTCCATTTGGTTAAACTTCAATTTCTGTGGTCTGATAGGCGCTTTGCTGTTATAAAACAATCGTCCATCTACGAAATGTTGTCAACAATGAAACATTGTGGATTATAATTAATAGTAATATATAGGGCACTTAATTAGAATCTTATTACACGCTGCATATAATACCGACGAATTAATTTCTCATCGAATCTATACATATCGGCGTTATTATATCATTAACTTCTTATCGTCGTGTTGCATTATCAGAGAGCAAATCATGTCCGATAATAAGGAAGATTCCACTGGCGCGTACGCGCCGCGGGCGAAGGAACTTTGTAGAATTCAGGAAGGCGGTAATTTAGTCGCGCATTATACCGCCGCGTGCCAGATTTGGCGAGGAACACTTGTTTCAATACGCGAGATCCTGCACGGCTCTCGTCACGTTGCTTCTTTATTTCTCTCTCTCTCTCTCTCCCCCCCCCTCTCTCTCTCTCTGTTTTTTCTCTTCGCCGAGTTGAAGCAAACATGCAAATTTTTTGGCGAACACACGATATCAACACCGACGCGGCGGTCACGTAAATAGTACGTGTTAATCCTTTCAAACCTGTTTATTTCTCGTATCGCCCGTGAGAAAAGTTAAGCCTTATCGCCTTTATTTATCGTGTATTTTATTCCAACAGATCTGACCGTTTCTCGCTTAGAGGCGCGTTCGGCAAATCCCCGCCGAACTGATTAAATTTAAAGGCAGCGCGGACGCGCAAACGACGTAGTTTTCGCCGTTTTCCAGAACCCTTAAAATTTATTCAAGTTGCAGATCTCATCTTTGTTACACGGAGACGAGCTCGGCGCCGCGCCTTTCATTTAATCACGGCCGACTAATTTGGCCGTTTTTATCACTCGCGCAGGAAAGCGCGTTTTCTCTCGTGCAACCCCCTCCCCTCCCCCCCCCCTCCGCCGCGAGATTGCCAAGACGTCTTTCGCGTTTCTCAAATTATGGAACAATATCGCTACATCCTGCCGTAACTAACGAAGGATTAGGACAAAGTCCATGTCTCTCTTTCCCTCCCTTGCTCCTCCCCCCCTCTCTCTCTCTTTCTCTCTCTCTCGCGCGCGCTCTCGCTCTCTCTGAAGAATGACTCGCGCACTCGAGTTCATCGACGGAAATACATCGCATACGAGTCAGAATGCCTTTCCTACGTTCACTCAAGTAACATACATCATCTATACGCACACCTATATGCATATTACAATAAGACACATTTAAGAGCCGAGTCTATCTTCTACACGTTCGAGAATGGCGGAACGGCGGACCCTCGTGAATTGATTAAAATTTAACTTTCGCCCCGTAATAATTGCCTCTCGATTCAATTTGACGTAACGCCGCGCGAGCTCCGACACGATTCAATCCCGGGGCGATAATCTCCCCTCGGCTCACCCGCGTCGGCGACTTCCGCGAATCCGTCGCCGAGGGTCACCGAGATCGGTAGACCCGGTCCGTCTCTCCGCGGGATTTTCGAAGCTGATCGTCGCGGGGACGCTCGACGGTCGGCCGCCTTGAACCGTGACGGCGCGATAAAAATGACGGCCGTTAATTGGCCCGCGCGACCGCGCGGATTTACGTAACACGTGAATTCGCGTCGTGCGAACTCGCTCGCGCGCGATGCCTCCGGCCGACGCCGACGCCCGCCCTTTATCCGCTCGCCGATTATGTCACACGCGCGGAGGATCTTCTCCTTCCCTCGCGTCCGAGAGAAAGAAGATATGTACGTCACGGGATCGGCCGCCACGTGAGCGAGCACGCCTCGAACCGCTCCGGCGGCGCTGCCCCTGCTCCGAGGAATTTCGCCATTTCCGAAGACCCCGCGCACCTCGAGATCTCGCCCTCTCGGCGATCTTAATTCCGGAATCAAGCGCGGAGCACTTCGAAGGTTTTCAATTTGAAAACCTGCCTTCCAGCGCACGGAGAGAATTTTCCCTTGAAGTTTATCCTGCAAATCGTGGGACAACGTGGCATTTCGAGGAACCGTACGAGAGTCCGCCGAAATTTCACTGCACATTTTACCAGTAATTTACACTTAGTGCTAGTTTGACTGGTAAAATGTACACTGAGGAAAAGCAGGTGTTGAATCAAGAAATATTTCTTGATACGCGGCGATCACGGGCTACCAAGCTAATATTTATCAATTCGTAAAAATATTTGTTTCAATAAGTCACTGTACTAATCAGAATTCTTCAATCCCGCCAGCGGTAATTAACAACGTCAGTGTTTTCTTCACCACACCTGGCATCCTTAATAGTACAGAAAAGTTGCTGTACGTTTAACTTGAAAACATATATACTTCAACTAAAGAAATGCTGCCGACCAAACGTATTTAGTCATTTCAATAACTTTTTTTTTTACCCTCGTAAAATTCTTTCGTGGAACAACATGGCATTTTGACGAATTGTATGAACATTTTTTTAAATTTTACCATGCACTTTACTAGTAAAATGTATACTAAGTATAATTACTAGTAAAAAGTACAATAAAGTTTCAAAAAACTGTCATAAAATTCTTTCGTGGGACAACATGGCATTTTGACGAACTTTATGAACATTTTTTTAATTTCACCATGCGTTTTACTAGTAAAATGTATACTAACTGTGAGTATAATTATTAGTAAAAAGTATGGTGACATTTCCAAAAGTTGTCACAAAGTTGTTCGAAGTGCCACGTCGTCCCTCGATTACATGACTTTCAGGATAAATTTTAAAGGAAAATTCCCTCCGTGCACTCCTTCCGTTCTTATTGCAAGCGCGCTCGCTCGTTTATTTCATCATTAAAATCGTGTCGCGAGTCACAATACGATCATCGACGAGTTACCCACTCGTGGGAATCTAGATTCCGGTCCCGCTACGAGTCTCCGTTGATCCGCTCTTATTAATTTATCAATCGCCACTCTCCGGCGCCGCATCGGGAAGAAACCGAGACGCGATACGCCGACGCTTTTTCCGCAAATCTCGAGTCTCCTCTGCGACGTATACTCCAAGATAAGCATCTTTATTGCGCATTGGCGCAGAACTCGGAGTTCTGGATAACTTGGCGAGATCGAATTCTCGCCGAGGAAGAAACGTTCGCCGAGCTCAATTTTTTCTATTAGCGAATTTAGGGGAACGAAGAATTCACTCTGTAATCTCATTTCCCTGAAATCTATATTTCTCCACGTATTTGCATTCGCACTTCGATCCGTTTCATTTATTTAGATCTCGTTTAATACAATTTTCCATTAGTTACGTATATTAATCGTGTATTTTGTTTTCTTCCTTGCGATAACTGTTATGTTTCTAGTCCGCATCTCTCTCTCTCTCTCTCTTTCTCTCGACCTTTCTCCGTTGAAGATACTTGCGTGCTATTGAATGCAAAAAAAAATACGAATGTCGCTAAGTAGGACAGAGAGATTCAGCCATTGTGATAATCTTTTTATTCTCTTTTTTTTTCTTGCAGGAGGAATGAAAGCCTCGCGCGATGCTGCTGGCTCAATCACGCTGGATCGTAAGGCCGCTCGATCGCGAATGCTCGAGTGCGCGTGGTGACATCACCTGACGGGTTACACCTGCACGGTGCGGAGCGGTCATCACGCATTCCATGGGATCGTGAACCGTGATAGTATAGAGGTAGTCCGCGCATTTCCAACTGAAAGGCCTCCGGGAACGTGACTTCCCTAACAGGGAAAAGAAAAGTCGATCAGTGCGCATTTTACATCGTTCGCGATAGCCTCTTTGTTATGTTTATGCTTCTCTTGAGAGACATTGCCGCTCGCAGGTCCCGCGGAATTTTTGCCGCGCTACAAGTACCGAGAATAGAAACGAGAATAGACTAAGAGAGAGAGAGAGAGAAAGCAGAATTACATAAAGCAGAAAAGATTCTCTGATTTCATAAACGTTAATCTCTTTCGAAATATATCTTGATTTGAATTTTATGTCACGAATTAATTCCATTCGATTCATATAAATCTCAACGTACAGAATGATTTTATCGCAAATAATCATTGTTACGTTTTCAAATTCGATCGAAGCTGGAATTGGAAGCCCGATTCAAGACTGCGCTCGAAGACAAAGCTCCGAATAATCGCAGATAATCGCGAGAGGGTCCAGGAAGAAATCGTTTCGACGTCATCGGGTCGTCGTGTCGCGGCAAATTCGGTGACGATCGCCGAGGGCGAGCGATGCGGCCGGATGAGGGTCTACATCGGCCGTGAACACGTTGCATAGGGTCGGTGGGACTTTCGTCCGTTTGCAGGACTCGCGTCAAGCAGCTACCAGAGTCACAATGGAATGCGACTTACAAGTCCGGCGCTTGCAAGCCCCAGCGGACAAAGAAAATTTATTTCCAACATGGAAGGTCGGAAAAGCAAGACGAGGCGAGAATGCCGAGCCCCTGCAAGGCAGATTTACACAGACAAAAATATTCCACGGGACGAATGGGACCCAACGAACAATGAAGGGCGCGTCGTTTGTCGCGAATCCCTAATTTTTCTTATCTCGCACAAATTGTGCAACCGCGCTCAATTTGACATCTAATTTATAAACTATACGTTATCTATGACCGTTTGTGCCGAGGGGACGCGCAAACAATATCTTTTGCAAGCGTCTTCGTAAACATAATTCAAATTAAATTTCTCACTCCGACCTTTGATAGCGTTGAAAGTCGGGCACTTTGGGGGCATCACGTGTATAAGCTCTGTTGTAACGGAAGAGGAAGAATGCGCTGTCGAGGGGGGGGAACACGAAAGCGAAATAAAATTTCTGAACCCCGGTCTACAGTGGGGTGGTGAGGCTTCCAGAACACGAGAAGTTGACCAATCGCGGTCGATTAGTCTTCCCACGATCGAGCGTGATTGGTCCAACTTTTTCAAGTTGGTCAAACTTGCCACCCCTTATCACCCCATTGTCAAACAGCTATCTTGACCTCGTAACAAGACCAGTATCGCTTTCACAGTAGAATCGTCGTTCCCGTGGTACACGTGGCCGCCACGCGACTGACGACTGAAGATAAACGCACGCGCGCGCGCGCGTAATAACTCACATCGAAACTCGACCTCTTCGTCGATCGGCAGTTCGTAACCGTTTGGCAATCGATTTGTAACGTCCTTTGTCCTCGAGGGCAGTCTCGCATTGTCTGTCGCACAGTTTCGTCTCGTCTTCTAACATCGGCGCAGTACTTCTTCGGTATTCGCGAAAATGAGCGACAAGTGTAAAGTCCCGAGTGCCGACACTGTGAAAAAGATGAAAGAGAACGTTGAATCGAGTGAAGGCGAGAAGAGGGAACAAGTCACGAGCAAGAAGCCGTCGGAGAAGGTCGCGAAAATGATCGATAAGTCGGTAAAACCCTCAGTCTCGAGTCTAGCAGCCAAGAGTGTGCCAAAAATGAAAGAGGCCGTCGAATCGAAAGAACGCGCGAAGACGGAACAAGCCGCGAGCAAGAAACCGTCGGAGAACATCAAGAGGGGTCGAGAAATGTACGAGGAGAAAATTTCGCCATGTGTCGCCAAAATGTGTAAAATCTCGAGCTCGAAAATTGAGGCCGCGGAATTCCCAATTGTCCGGATACCCAATTTTCCGTCCAAAATCTTCGCTTCCAAGAAACCTGAGAATCCTGAAGCTGCGGAAAAATGCCAGGCGTCCAAGACTACGCCCGAAGCTTCCCCCTCCGCCGAACTTGAGCTTCCGAAAGTTCCAACAGCATGCAAAATACCCGAATACAAGTCCGCAACGCCTATCTCCATCGAAGTTAAGACTCCTAAAGTTCCAGAAGCAGGTGAAACGACCAAAACTACGCATGAAGCACACACCTCCGTCACACCTGAAGCTTGCCAAGTACCAAAAGCTCCAGAAATATGCCATATATCCACGGCTATGTCCAAAATTTCCCTCTCCGATAAATCCGAGAATTATCCGAAGGATCTAAAAGAATGTCAAGTAATGGAAAATCTATGTTCTCAAATAGCCGCCTCCGTCCAATCCGAGAATCCTGAAGTACCATTTCCTCATCTAGTCTGCGACTTCGACAAGATTGGGGGTGATCTGCCCATACCCGATATTCCTGAGTTACTAGAATTCGAGAGGTCTCTCTCCAATCTCGAAGCTCGTAAAGTACCAAAAGTCCACCAAGTGGCCAAGACTACGTCCGAGATGTCCGCCTCCGCCAAACCCGAAACTCCTGAAGTACCAGAAATTCCTCCACTCTGCAATTTGGCCAAGATTACGCCTGAGATGTCCATCGTATCCGAAATTCCTGAGTTACCAGAAGCCTGCCAAGTGGCCAAGACTACGACCGAGATGTCCGCCTCCGCCAAACCCGAAACTCCTGAAGTGCCAGAAATTCCTCCACTCTGCAATTTGGCCAAGATTACGCCTGAGATGTCCATCGTATCCGAAATTCCCGAATTACTAGAAGTCTGCCAAGTGGCCAAGACTACGCCCGAGATGCCTGCCTCCGCCAAACCCGAAGCTCCTAAAGTACCAGAAGTCTACCAAGTGGCCAAGACTACGTCCGAGATGTCCGCCTCCGCCAAACCCGAAATTCCTGAAGAACCAGAATTTTTTTTACTCTGCAAATGCCAAGATGCATTGGCCAAGATTATGCCTGAGATGTCCACCGTATCCGATATTCCCTCGGATATTCCTGAATTACTAAAAGTGGTCGAGACTACGCCCAAGATGTCCGCCTCCGCCATACCCGAAATTTCTCAATTACCAGTAATGTGTCCAATGACCACTACGTCCGAGAAGTTCTCTTCCGCCAAACCTGAAGCTCGTAAAGTACTGAAAGTCTGCTACACGCCCAAACCGGATATATCCGACATGCTCCCTGAAGAACTCGAGTTTATTAGGAGATGCAAAGAGATCGACGATCGCGACCTTAAAGGCTGGAAAGGACCTAACCGGATTGCGGACAATATAAAGGAAGCCGATAACGAAATCTGCACAAAGGCAGAAAAATTCGAGAAAGTACGTCAAACGCGCAGTATGCACAGGCTTGTAGGCGCAACCGAGGAGTTTAGAGTTCCAAATGCTCCACGCCGTACGCACAGTGCCACATCCGGAATGTCCGTGCTCAAATCTCCCGTTAGTTCCGGTAATCTTGAGGACTTGCATCGAGCGCACGTCATTGAGTCTGAAGCAGACGAAAGTACTGATGAGACAAGTAGTAGCTCCGAGGAAGATTTGTGTAAATATGCATCATCTGACGAAGAACATCCTGCCGAGACATTACAAAAATTACGTTTTAATTTGGAGGAAATTAAAACACTTGACGATGCACTGGCGAAGTTAAATAGCCTAGTTGACATTTACAAAGTAAGTCGCGTGAGTTTTGGTTTTTTTTTTTTATCAAACTCTACGTTTCAAGTTGGAATTAAGCGAATTGGAATAAATGGCGTAATTCTCTGAAATACTCGCTAACAACCCTGCCAACACCCTCTTTGCATTCTATCTTCTAACGAGCGACGAAGATAACAAAGTCATCGACCAACAATGCGGATTTCTCATCCATGTAACTTTGTAACGCACGTTTACGCTTATTCCGACCCAAACTTAAATTTTCTTTCGCGGGATAAAAATTTCCTTAAAACTTTCTCGAACACATTGGTGTTTGTTCAATTTAATTGAGATACGATCAACCTGAAAGCTAATTAAAATCTTGAATGTTTAAAGGAAATCTCGGTTATGATCGGCGGATGTAAAATGTGGCGGCCCATATCGTCGCCGTCTTACAATACGCGCCCTTACGTCCTGATGACGCATCATGTCGTGCCGTCACTGCCGAAAGGGCTCTTCGAAGTGCTGGCGGAAATGATCGAATGCGTCACGAAAATCCCAGTTCTCTTAACACATGAGGAGAGATGTCACCGGACCATTATCCCCGGAGAAATCGTTGATATAGGTACGTCTAAATCGAATCGAGGAAAATTTTGCTGTCCTACACGGAGGGAATTTTCTTTTAAAATTTATTCCGAAAGTATTGTAATCGTGGGACAACGCGGCATTTCGAGGAATTTTATGATCGATCACATGATTTTCAGGATAAATTTTAAGAGAAAATTCTCTCCGTGTAGAATATAAACGAGCAGAGAACTTCGCAAAGATATCCCGAAGGTCAATCTGTTATTATTTTCCTTCGAGACCCTGTCCTTATAAATATCTTCGAACACCTTCGCGATATGTTTGACTATACTCTCTTGTTTCAAGGGTAACAAGTTGGCGAATTGCGCTAGTTGTTTGACAGTGGAGAACACGGCGCGCTACATCCCGTTAGAAAATATAAAATAATACGAAAAGAAACGTAGAAATGTTACCTTTTAATTTATCTTTGCAGTCGTCACGTCAGGAGGTGGCGCTTGGCCGCATGGTAAGCTCTTACCCGCGAGCTTCATTTTCGATCACGAGCTAAATATGGACAAGTCGCCCGTGGTGTACTGCGATCTGATTGTCTCAAAAGAGTGTGACATTAAAGTAAATGACTTTAGCATCCTTAATAATTTCTCATGTTCCTTCTGATCTAAAATCAATATGTTTGATTAATTATATACTATATTAACTGATTTTATTAACAATAATAATTATATAGTTTGAGTTCTCTCAAATATAATTTTTAAACATTAAAATATATAATTGGTAATTATTCATTAATTGTAGGATATCACGAAATTGCAAGATTATAAGTGCGCCCTTACGCTTGATCGGAACCAACCCACCGCTGCTGGACAACTCACTGCTTATATGCACTCGAAAGGCGTAAACGTACTAAATTTTAACAATATGTTGGGTCAGTTTGAAATATTTTATCTATATAATTATTAGCCATTAGTTGCGTGTTTGTTTTCATTAATTTTCCTACTGTGGCTGCATCAGAAATAAAGGAAAAAGAGGCTAAATAGAAGAAATTGACTGAATAGTAAAAGAAATAACGTTGCTTCACACACCTTATGTGCTATCGATGAACGTAAATAATTTTGGATACAGTTTTTATTTTTCTAATTATTACTTTTTCAATTATTAGGTGCTGTGACGCAGCTTGATGTAGTGAAAATGGTTGCCCGCAATAAGGCGGAAGTGGGAGCTGTGGAATCACCAGTTCTCAAATGTCACAAATATAAGATACCTGGCGCAGAAGATATTTCTGTTCTCACCACTGTGGGAACTACAGCGCCATACCGGATTATGATCAACAAGTGTCATGGTATAGTCTTCTAACTGTGTTACTATATTCTTAAAGATTAACGCTAAAAGGACTTCGTAGTGATCTCTTACTTTTACGACTGGTAAAAGAAATAATACAGAAATGATAATTCATGAAAAAGAGACGAAACTTCGAGAAATAAAAATTCTAAAATCTATAAACGAAATAAAAATACAATAAGCGTCGTGAGATAAAAATATAAGAACCTTTTAACATTAAAATCAAAAAGAATACCTAAAGCAAAGGAAAATACCGACAAGATCAATTCTGCTTTTAATTTGTTTTATCTCGTTTCTTTCTGTTAACGTATGTTTTTCGCATTTTATTTAGCGAGAGGCCTGATGAAACCTCTCACCAAATTTTTGCTGCGAGCAAGCAAGCGCAAGGAATGGCGGACAAGACTGGCGCCGTATAACTGTATAGGTTTCGCTGAGAATTCGGAGAAAATGTACAACTGGAGTAAGGATTGGGACGAAATGTACATGCCTGACCTAGAAGACGCCAGTGCGCCTTGCGAATAAACAAGTTAAATTACTTTACTTATTTTATTGTTTACTTCTTTTATGATTTTATATAATATATGCCCATTGGTCTTTCTTGCTTCAATGTAATATTTTTTTTTATTAAATCTAAATAAATACAATTCGCAAATTTATCCTCGATGTATACGATTTGTAAAAAATCTCGCTCGATCGTCCGAGTTCGCTTCTATTCCGACTGTATAGGTTTCGCTGAGAATTCGGAGAAAATGTACAACTGGAGTAAGGATTGGGACGAAATGTACATGCCTGACCTAGCAGACGCCAGTGCGCCTTGCGAATAAACAAGTTAAATTACTTTACTTATTTTATTCTTTACTTCTTTTATGATTTTATATAATATATGCCCATTGGTCTTTCTTGCTTCAATGTAATATTTTTTTTTATTAAATCTAAATAAATACAATTCGCAAATTTATCCTCGATGTATACGATTTGTAAAAAATCTCGCTCGATCGTCCGAGTTCGCTTCTATTCCGACTTACTACAAATCGAATCATTCCATACACATAACGCATAAAATTACTATCAAAATCCGCTTTGTAAATTGTACAATTTAACTGAACATAGTATAAGTAATAATTATTCAAATATATTTCTTAGCTAGTGATGGGAAGTATTTTATAAGTAGATTGGAATCTGTTGTAGTATCGAACTCTCTGTGATATACTTGAAAAGATAAAAGTGATTATAAAAGCTTTAAGTATATTCGAACCTGGATGAAATGGGTTCGAAATTTCTAGAAGTACTTTATTAGAAATTTAATGTGTGAAACTGTGAAGCATAATTGTATGTATGCATGTGTATTACATACAAATATCTATTACAATTTACATGATTGTATTCGAATACTAATAAAAGATTCAAACCTTTACGATAAAAACTATTTATATAATTACATTTTCAATTCTGCAGGCACTCATTCTAAAATTCAAAACTGATCGGGATTCGATTGCAAGTACGATGTAGCAAATATTTCTTATGAATACTACTCGAATTTCAGGAAATAAAACTTGATTATTGGATGTGACTCGGATTTTTAAGTACATATTAAATTTGATTCTTATTTTTAGCTCATCGCTAAACTCGTCATAAATTTCAGCCTACATTTAGATCACTACGTCGTCGGGATATTTTCACGGAAGATCAGAAAAAGTTAGGCGGAAGCATTCCGTCGGCGAGACGTATAGTGCCCCTCTTCAGAGTGTTTTTCAGAAACTCCTCCAGCCGTACCAAAGGCCCGCCACCGCCACCCGCAACACTTTGCATACGCGGATAATATTGCTCCATTAGCAGCACCAGCAATTTATTGAACTGCTTCGGATACGCATGACACAGCACATTACCGGCGACTTCGAGCATGTCCAGTATCAAAGTCGCGCATAAATCACAAATATCGGCTCGTGGCTCTAAAAATTAAAAATACAAATTTTTCTTATACGTGAACCTTAACTTAAAATTTTGCATATTGCAAAAATTTTCTATGGAGAGCGTTCTATTTTATTTTAATATCTCTTCTGCAGCATATTTAAAAAATTTTTATTGCATAATATTAAGATTTTTTTCCTTTATATTGTTTTATATTTTCATATTTTCTTACCGATATTTAAAACAGCCGCCAACCATCTCCAGGCGTACTGAAGACCATAGGGATGAACTTTTGTAACACCTTTCCGTTGTCTCGTAACGGTAATCGATGCATACAATCTTATCAATCCCGACATCCTTTTTAGGAACTTATCCTGCTGCTCAACAGTGCCGTCTTCAGAATATTTGCAATATCACGAAATTGCAAGATTATAAGTGCGCCCTTACGCTTGATCGGGACCAACCCACCGCTGCTGGACAACTCACTGCTTATATGCACTCGAAAGGCGTAAACGTACTAAATTTTAACAATATGTTGGGTCAGTTTGAAATATTTTATCTATATAATTATTAGCCATTAGTTGCGTGTTTGTTTTCATTAATTTTCCTACTGTGACTGCATCAGAAATAAAGGAAAAAGAGGCTAAATAGAAGAAATTGACTGAATAGTAAAAGAAATAACGTTGCTTCACACACCTTATGTGCTATCGATGAATGTAAATAATTTTGGATACAGTTTTTATTTTTCTAATTATTACTTTTTCAATTATTAGGTGCTGTGACGCAGCTTGATGTAGTGAAAATGGTTGCCCGCAATAAGGCGGAAGTGGGAGCTGTGGAATCACCAGTTCTCAAATGTCACAAATATAAGGTACCTGGCGCAGAAGATATTTCTGTTCTCACCACTGTGGGAACTACAGCGCCCTACCGGATTATGATCAACAAGTGTCATGGTATAGTCTTCTAATTGTGTTACTATATTCTTAAAGATTAACGCTAAAAGGACTTCGTAGAGTGATCTCTTACTTTTACGACTGGTAAAAGAAATAATACAGAAATGATAATTCATGAAAAAGAGACGAAACTTCGAGAAATAAAAATTCTAAAATCTATAAACGAAATAAAAATACAATAAGCGTCGTGAGATAAAAATATAAGAACCTTTTAACATTAAAATAAAAAAGAATAAAGCAAAGGAAAATACCGACAAGATCAATTCTGCTTTTAATTTGTTTTATCTCGTTTCTTTCTGTTAACGTATGTTTTTCGCATTTTATTTAGCGAGAGGCCTGATGAAACCTCTCACCAAATTTTTGCTGCGAGCAAGCAAGCGCAAGGAATGGCGGACAAGACTGGCGCCGTATAACTGTATAGGTTTCGCTGAGAATTCGGAGAAAATGTACAACTGGAGTAAGGATTGGGACGAAATGTACATGCCTGACCTAGAAGACGCCAGTGCGCCTTGCGAATAAACAAGTTAAATTATTTTACTTATTTTATTCTTTACTTCTTTTATGATTTTATATAATATATGCCCATTGGTCTTTCTTGCTTCAATGTAACATGATTTTTTATTAAATCTAAATAAATACAATTCGCAAATTTATTCTCGATGTATACGATTTATAAAAAAAAGATCCCCTCCCCCGGGGGGGGGGGGGCCTTCTCTCTCGCTCGATCGTCCGAGTTCGCTTCTATTCCGACTTACTACAAATCGAATCATTCCATACACATAACGCATAAAATTACTATCAAAATCCGCTTTGTAAATTGTACAATTTAACTGAACATAGTATAAGTAATAATAACAATTCGGTAGAGACTTAAATTTCGATGGGTGTTCAATCTTCTCTTAATTAATTAAAAATTTTAAGTTTAAAATCTAAAGTTTAAAAATCATGGAATATTAATATTATTTAGATTTTAAACGTAAAATTTTTAATTAATTAAAAATTTTAAGTTTAAAATCTAAAGTTTAAAAATCATGGAATATTAATATTTATCTAAATTTTGCAATCGAATCCCGATCAATTTTGAATTTTAGAATGAGTGCCTGCAGAATTCGAAATGTAATTATATAAATAGTTTTTATCGTAAAGGTTGGAATCTTTTATTAGTATTCGAATACAATTATGTAAATTGTAATAGATATTTGTATGTAATACACATGTATACATACAATTATGCTTCACAGTTTCGCATATTAAATTTCTAATAAAGTACTTATAGAAATTTCGAACCCATTTCATCCAGGTTCGAATATACTTGAAGCTTTTATAATCGCTTTTATCTTTTCAAGTATATCACAGAGAGTTCGATACTATAACAGATTTCAATTTACTTATAAAATACTTCCCATCACTAGCTAAGAAATATATTTGAATAATTTTGAACGTCTATAATGAAAGTTTTAAATCGTTTTCAGCATTATTTGAAACAAGGTGATTATGTTTTGAGAAAAATGTGAGTGCCAAGAAAAACTTTTAATAATAACAATTCGGTAGAGACTTAAATTTCGATGGGTGTTCAATCTTTTCTTCTTCCGTACTTTTCGAGTAATTTCGTTTGCAAGCAGAATTTAGAATCGTTTTGATCCGTTATTTGAAGTTGGGATTTCTTATAAATCTTGGGTATATTTGATAACTGAATTTTAAGAAATACAGAATTCTTTAAACTTCTCATTAGTTTTAGAAATTTAGATAAATATTAATATTCCATGATTTTTAAACTTTAGATTTTAAACTTAAAATTTTTAATTAATTAAAAATTTTAAACTTAAAAATTTTAATTAATTAAAAATTTTATACTTAAAATTTTTAATTAATTAAAAATTTTAAGTTTAAAATCTAAAGTTTAAAAATCATGGAATATTAATATTTATCTAAATGTCTAAAACTAATGAGAAGTTTAAAGAATTCTGTATTTCTTAAAATTCAGTTATCAAATATACCTAAGATTTATAAGAAATCCTAACTTCAAATAACGGATCAAAACGATTCTAAATTCTGCTTGCAAACGAAATTATTCGATAAGTACGGAAAAAGAGAAGATTGAACACCCATCGAAATTTAAGTCTCTACCGAATTGTTATTATTAAAAGTTTTTCTTGGCACTCACATTTTTCTCAAAACATAATCACCTTGTTTCAAATAATGCTGAAAACGATTTAAAACTTTCATTATATACGTTCAAAATTATTCAAATATATTTCTTAGCTAGTGATGGGAAGTATTTTATAAGTAAATTGGAATCTGTTATAGTATCGAACTCTCTGTGATATACTTGAAAAGATAAAAGCAATTATAAAAGCTTCAAGTATATTC
This sequence comes from Vollenhovia emeryi, assembly GCF_000949405.1. Taxonomy (NCBI): domain Eukaryota; kingdom Metazoa; phylum Arthropoda; class Insecta; order Hymenoptera; family Formicidae; genus Vollenhovia; species Vollenhovia emeryi. The sequence continues at coordinate 94,585 of NW_011967061.1, forward strand.
GAACCTGGATGAAATGGGTTCGAAA